>NW_019725428.1:1362917-1363993 GCF_002891405.2 Cryptotermes secundus
GCGGCCAGACGGTTCGCCATCCCTCTACAAAACATACAACTGAATATGGGGGATGCTTATCGCAGCGACACACACAGAGAGAGCCTACACAGAACAATACCTGAACAGCAATAAAACAAGAAGTAGCCGCTGCAGCACTATAGACATAGGGCGTGTACCCCGAGAAAATTTTAATTTTTAAAAATTTGGAAAAAGAACAGAAAATATGTAGACATTTTAATTTGAATTGAAGTTTTAAAAAAGTGTCAATTTTAGAAATCAAATCAACGCGTGTAGGTTAACAAAGATTTTATACATACATACAATTGGAAAGACTGGTGATTTTAAATTTTAAACTACGGGCAGTCTAGCAGCTACGTAAGTATATACACCTGATGATAGCCATTTAGGGCCGAAACATGTAGTGTGGAGGAAGGGAAGAAGAAAGAACTACAATTAAATTGTTGCACTTAAGACGGAGTTTGTCTCATATATTTCAGTGATTGTGTAGAATTGTGTATAGATGTTAAGCTAACAAGGTTACACAATCCCAGAAGACTGCTTTCTTCAAGGTTACACAATCACTGCTACTGTCCGCTTATATTATTTACGTAAATGCCGAGGGGGTCTTCCGGGATTGGCACGGCAAAATTTCTCCGACGTTGCGGAGGAACATACCGCTACCCTCTTCAGGGTCGAAGAGATAGCTGACAACCAAGAGCCCCCTCTGTTTGCAGCTTACTTTCCTTACTTTTCGACCCTGAAGATTGAGGTGGTACGCTCCTCCGAAATGTAAATTTATACCGGGCTTCACGGCAACACGTCCTCCATTGTCACCGCTGTAAGAAACTGAAACCAAACCGTAGCATGTTAATTCACGCCTTGTTTCTATGTACTGTTATGTTTGTTACGCCACTAACGCATTACCATAGCCAGTCTGAGTGACCATGGTCGTTGTCTAGGCGGCCCTAGATTTCCTGGTCTCGCATATCGTGCAGAGAAACCGGAATCTGTTGCAACAGGACAGTTAGTGGTGCCCTTCATCCGTGTCGGTGACTGGCCAATCGTGGTGATCGGTTTAAGCGAGGCAAGTTACT
>NW_019725428.1:1364061-1366579 GCF_002891405.2 Cryptotermes secundus
CTAACTTCTCAAGAAGACTATTATTATTATTATTATTATTATTATTATTATTATTATTATTAGGGGGCACGCGGTAGGTGAGTTGAGGTACTATGCTACAAGCCGGAAGGTCACGGGATCGAATCCCGACGAGCCGCACATTGGCCCTGGGGTCGACTCGGCCTCTAACAGAAATGAGTACCAATAATATTCCTGGGTGTAAAGGGCGGCCGGCCGGCTCTTAAGGCTGACAGCCTTACCGACATCTATGTGCCGATTGTCTAGGAAATGTTGAACTTCAACATCTCAGAACCCTATGGGCCCTCGCAGCCTGTTACAGGGATACCTTTACGTATTATTATTATGTCTCTACAGCCCCATTTGCTGGGCCGTGGTCGTTTTTTTTTCAGTTTTTTGATCCTATACAGAGTCGGTAGGACACCTTGGACGAGGGATTAGCCCTTCGCAAGGCCGCTACATACAGACAGAACAACAGAAACACAGAATAAACACAGACGTCCATGCCTTGAGTGGGATTAGAACCCATGATTCCAGCGTTCGAGCGAGAGAACACAGTTCATGCGTTAGACGGTGCGACCGCTGTAATCGGCTGACTTGTAGACTGCATCATAAATATTCAGGTAATTGTTTCTTTGTTTGTTTGTTTGCTTTGATTCTTTCTCACAAATATTTGTCTAAACAGAATTAAGCGGTTGGCCTCTCTAAAGGAGATACATTATGTATTCGTACAATAAGAATTGACTTTTTAAATATCAGGTAGATTCCGGGGCACGCGGTAGCGTAGTTGGTTGAGGCACTATGCTGCAGGCGGGAAGGTCGTGGTTTCGAGTCCCGATGAAGTAATTGGATTTTTGAACTTACCTAATCCTTCCAGCCGCACTATGGCCCTGGGGTCGATTCAGCCTCTGACAGAAATGAGTACCAGGAAGCTTCCTGGGGGTAAAGGACGGCGGACGCGTAAGGCTGACAATCTTACAGCCATCTGTGAGACGATTGTCTAGATAATGTAGGAGCTTTGACGTGTCACAACCGTGTGGGCCTTCACGGCCTTTTACAGGGATAGCTGTAACTTTTTTTCACGAAATTTCAGGTTTTAGGGGGTTAATAAATGTAGCCTGATAAAGATACTGAAACATGAAGCGTCCTATAAATTTTGCTTAGGTTCATGATCGACTGGAGACGAGATATCAGAGTGAGAAATGTGATAAGCTGCAGATTATCTTCATTACAATATTGCTTTAGACACTGAAATTTATACAGATATTATTTTGGGCGCTGTCCATTGTGTGGGGTATATTTAAAATAAATCAAAATATATGAAATCATACTGTACACTTATAGCCAATAAATCCGTAGAAACTCTCTGGAAGCTAAAATAAGATGTACTTGCTTCCTGATTCTTGCTGGTTGCTTGCATGTTTTTCGACCCTGAAGACCGAGGCAGCACGTTATTCCGAAACATCACCTCCCCTTCATAGTCACCGCTGCGTATCCCCAAAGTACACAGACACACTGACTTCAGTAGAAGTTGAATGTGTCCCTGTGCTTAATTAAGATTCACGTCATGAAGACGTATGTGGAGTGGAGGTATAGCTTAGTCATTCTTGGTACTAGCTGGAGGTGAACGGTCAGCAGCACGCCCTGGGTGCTTTATCCCCAAAGAAAGAACCTCTCGGTACCCATTTTGTAGGAAGCAGGTGCAGACCCATGAGTCGGTCTGGACGTTATGTAAAAGACAAAAATCTTTTCCATCTGTCGGTAATGGAACGCCGGCCGTCCAGCCCGTAGACCGTTAGAGCTATCCACACTGTCAGTAAGGAAGATTATTACGGGTGGGTGGGGTTATGATAGCCTTTCCTGCAGTTATCCTCCTTGATAAGTGAATGTTTGTTTGTTGATTACTTTATGTAGTTCGTCATTATCTCGTGGCCCCTTATATTGTCGCCATAAAACGGAAGGCACACAGAACATAAATAATCAAATAATGTTTTATTATTTCAGACAAGGAGATAAACTCACTACCACATGAGGAGTTCGCCTCTTTTGAATACCATATTCACCGTCTGTGGCAGTTACACGGTGAATTCAAGCCGCAATTTGTCTTGATACAATACACCAACTTATTCAACCAGCTAGATGCTTTTCTGGCGATATACATCGCGGAGTGGGGTCACATCTTAACGCGAAAGTTACGTTCTGAAGACGGCGTGTAAACCCAAAATCGTGTTTCCTCAGAATTACCTTTGAGAATCCTGTATATCGTCCCTGAAATACATGCTTTTGTATATATCCTGTAATATGTGTGTGTACTCGTGTGATAAAGTGTACATATGCAAGTAGGTATAGAAATAATTAAATAGGAAAATAGGAAACATGAACCATTAGCATTCATTTTGGATATTGCGCTGATTAATCTTCCACTTCCTCCACTAGCACTTTTTGGGGCTCACTTCGGGCTTAAGGTGATTAAGTGGCAGGGCGCTTGGAAACGTCCGTTTTTTTTTTTTGTTTTTTTTTT
>NW_019725428.1:1366592-1410575 GCF_002891405.2 Cryptotermes secundus
GTTGAATTCGCTTAAGTTAAATACGCCTATGAGTCGACTCCGCTGTAGTGACAAGTCACAGACCTCATGGCGCCTACAAGTTACACAGTGAAGCTTAATATTTTATACCGTATATTAAACGACAGAGGGTATTGTACGTAACCCCAGGATGTATATCCATCTATCTCTGGCTATACAGTCTTTCGTTGGACATAGAACAGCACAAAAACAGAATAAACACAGACAGGCATCCATGCCCACGGTCCTAGTCTTCGAGAGGGCGAAGAAAGTTCATGGCCTAGACCGCGCGACCCCCGGAATCAGCGGATTATGTCCCAAAAGTCAACAGCTGTATTATTATCATATCGTTACAAACTTTCAGATGTTATCTAAGATTTTGTTGCTAAATTCATTAAGAAACGAACAGACCCACCCACGCTGTATAATATGTCGCAAACCAGTTTATTTTTAAAGGAAAAGGAAGCTATTATCAATAGAAATATCCACCTATGTAGTTGGAACATTCGTATAAAACAAGCAAATAGAGCGAGTTTGGCCATTTCCTCCCTGAATCATTTCCCTATCTTTTTTTTTATTGCTAGTGAGGTGGGACTAAGTCCCTTGTACTGCGGCCACTTCTGGCCTATTGTACCAGCCCCAGATGATAGGTGAGGGTGATTGTGGAGCAATTGGTTGAATGAAGATTGGCAGGGGAAACCGAAGTACTCGGAGAAAAACCTGCCCCAGCGCCACCTTGTCCACCACAAATCCCACTTGACCAGACCCGGGATCGAACCCGGGCCGCCGCGGTGGGAAACCGGCGACTGACCGCTTGAGCTATGGCGCGGTCTTTCCCTTATCTTAAAGCGGTTTCTAAATCCACAGATAGGGAACCATTGTACTGCGTGAGTCACGGTATCATTGAGTGAAGAGTACGATTTCATAAGACGCAACACCCAATAAGCAAGCACAACAGTTAAAAGGAGTCTTCACTTGGGCTGAAACCATACAAGCTCTCAATCCTGTTGGCCAGATTAACTTTATCGACCGAACGTGACAGAATTGTCACGCGGAGATGTCTGTCTTAAAGTCTGTCCTAGTATACTGGTAAAGCCAGTGTGTGGATTATGTTCATCTCTGCTCTTGATCTGGGCATTGACAGCACCGAGGAGTAGGAAGTTCGGTCTGTTCAAGCTTCAGGTTTCGAATTTGACCTTCCATCGTGTTCAGGACTTCCCAAGTTTCATAGGATTTGAGGTCCTCACTCTCATGGTTTTGAAGAGTTCTGTCTTCTGGGATATAACACTGTGTAGAACGTTTAAAACCAATCGACGTTCCTGAGGAACATGTGTTCTCCATCTACAGTGTCGAAGAATAAGCGAACCAAGAAACCGGTGTGAATCAGATAACAAGCAGAGCGGAGCTTTGCCCTATTCTTATACCCTGAAGGTGAAGGCGACATATTCATCCGAAACGTCGGTTGACTTTCAATGGACTACACGACGTTATATCCCAGAAGACAGAACTCTACCCATGTTTAGTCTTCCATTCTCTTTGTAGATTAAAAGTTTATGTGATGTATGTTCGGACCCATTTGTAGAACATTCTTGTACTAGTTGAGTGTATGTATAATCTCCTGTAATTCCGACGGTACCTTCTTGTCTTGGACTTCGGCCCATGTGTTTTACGTAAGGCTTCCAAATGTGTGCTCACCGCACCATGATGATGTCATAGTATTGTTACGTAAATACATAATAGCTCTGTCGTGATATCTGGTTAAATTCTGAAAATAGTGAATACATTGAAAGGGTACAAAACAGTAGACGTCCTCTTCGGAATTTGACTTCCATTATCTCGGAAACAAACATATGGTATGAATCAAATGTTAAAGAAAAGGTAAAGCTATCAGTGTAAGAGGCCATGGAGGTCCATAAGGTTGTGAGACTTCGAGGCTCCCACATTTTATAGACGGTCTCCTCCAAGACAGCGGTGGCCGCCCTTTACCCCCTGGAAGATTCCTGGTATTCATATCTGTTAAGAGGCTGAGTCGACACCAGGGCCGGATTAGGTTCATTTAAGAATTCGATGACTTCATCGGGAATCGAACATACATGACAAAATATATGTCATTGATGACTACTTTTCTATGAAACTTTCCTTCATCCACTTGGTATCTCTTGAACAGTATATAGAAATGCATTAAAGTTTTTATGCGAAGGGTATTGCATGTTGTTTAATTCCATGGGACAGGCCGGTTCTTGAGAATGTACTTAAGTCCTCCACTTTGGAAGAATTTTGCGGGAGTGAGAGTTGAGCTGAATATTTACACTGTTATATTTGCCGAGTAAAATGAACCAAACGCGAAACCTGAGGTGTTTGTAGATCTTTCAGCAGTACTGGTGTTTTTCCTATGCTACTACAGCGTGTTTTGTAGACCTCTTATTATCGAGTTGTTCTCCTTCCACAGTCAGTTGTTCCCATTTACGCATTTCCACTTGTGTAATCGAATCTGCGTTGAAGGAAAGTTTGGTATAGTCTCTTGGCTGATTGAGACCTTCTGTCTCGCCGGCTCCGCAGCTTCAGCTGCGTTGTGTTTGAACCTGTTTCAGCCTTTCGGCGTCTCAACGTATGTTGCATTCACTATATGAAGAAGGAAATTATGGTGTGTGCCGAAGTGTTAGAAGTCTTCAAGATGCCATACGACTAACCCCTGAACCCGAAGTTAGACATTAGGTAAAGGCAATGTAAACCCAAAGCCAAGAATAGTAATTAAATTCCTTCCATTTTATATAACCCAATGGCTCATTACCTTATTCACAAAAGCCCATCAATAGTCCATATCCTGAGCCTGAAAAATCAAGTTATCATTTTCTTTCAAGACCTACTTTAATATTATTATTCCAACTACTACGTTTGTATCAGAGCCGTGAGAGCGCAGTCGGTATAGCAACTGGCTACGGACTGGACGACGGAGGTGTCAGAGTTGGAGTCCCGGTGGGAGCAAGAATTTTCTCTTCTCCAAATCGTCCAGACTGAATCTGGGGTCCACAAAACCTTCTATACAATGAGTACCGGGGTATCGTCCCCCGTGGGCGTGAAACTGACGACTCACCTCCAACTAGTGCCGACGTCAAGAAAATGCGGATCTATACATCCACTCCCCCATACACCTTCATGGCGTAGTGCTTAATGAGTTAAGGGCAGGGACAACTTTACATTTTACCTTTACTACGTCTGTATCTTTGAAGTTATTTCTCCTTTCGGGCTTTTCTACTCAGTTCTATACGTATTTCTTGTGTCTGATATACGTGCTACATGCTCCGCCTTATTCTACCATGACCAGCTGAGCGAATATTAGCTCCTTAAATGGACTCTTATCCATGGAGTTAATACTGTAAAATATAAAGTAAAACATGTCTATTCGAGTGACATGGAAACTTTCTCCCGTCTCTTTCCAAGTATGGGCAACGACCGTATAAAACGAAATAATAACAATCAGCCGTTCTGTAAATCGTATTTTGAGAAACAGCTAATTCATGTCTCCAGTTCCAGAGAGCTGCATTGCTAAGTTTAAGAGATAAATGAAACTTGGTTTATTTTTCCTACTGCAGTCTTAAATCTACATTAGTTTCACAACTTGCCTTTCCTTTTAATATCCAAGTTTCAGGTCACTAAATCACTTGACCGTTGGAAAATCAAGCCATCCATTAATTAGATTTGCTGATATGTTTAATGTTTTCTTTCGTTAAACGATGCTTGCCCTCTATTTCCTGCTGATCCCACTTTGGAACATATGGCATCCTTGGAACGCTTTGTTTCGCTTCAGTTTCTTAATCCTGATACAGTCAGTAGGATTCCTTGGACGGGGGATCAGCCCGCAGCAAGGGCGCTACCTACACAAGGCAACACAAACAGAATAAACGCAGACAGACATACATGCCTTTATTCGGATTCGAACCCACGATCCAAGTGTTCAAGCGGGCGAAGACAGTTCATGTCTTAGACCGTACGGCCACTGTGATAGGCTAAACTTGCAGTACTAAGTCTTAGTCTTGATTTTATTTGGGAAATTTGTGAGGTCGGAACGTGCATGATTGATTATACCACGAAGAAGATGATGATGATGATGATGATGATGGTGATAATGGAGGCGGTTTGTTCAGTAGGATGTTTGCAATTAGGCGGTCACGAAAACCTGTGATTTTTGAACAGTTATTGGTTGATATAAGCATAATTTTGAAGGTGGTTTCTATTGCACATGCTTTGAACATATTCTTACTGATTGGATAGAAATTGTATATGATATGAACACATAACGAGGAGGCCGTGTCTGTTATCCATCTATCTGAAACAGAGGTTACGTGACGGATTTCAGTTAAATTTGATTTTGGCAGCTGCACGTAATTTAATTTTAGTCCGTTTTAGCCCAATATAAGCCTAATCCCTACTTATAACAGAATTCAAACTCAGTCGATTTCCTCAAAAAGAGCTCGTGGTACAAGAAGTTGACACGTGGCAAAATATGTACGTAATTGAAATATGTGAATTTTGCTTGTATTATTCTGATGTGATGTAAGTTATACTATTTAACGGAAAAAAGGAATAATTACTATTGGCTGTGAATAGAGTGATGTGGTGTTTATGGTTTATGAGCAAACAAGAAAGAAATAGCAAGCAAATTGAAGATGAAGATTAGGTGGGGGCGGTACGTTCCTTCGAAACGTCTGTAAATGTTTACCAGAGAACATGGCGTCACATTCCATACGATAGTAAAGTAAGACTCCAATCTACAAGGTTAATTCTTCCCGAATAATTCCGTGTAAGATGAAAACGGTGCGAGTCCAACCGTGCTTAAAAGTGATATATTTTTTTGACATATACGTTCGTTTCAGCCGCAGTCAAGGCTGGAAAGGTAGCACTTATACAAAATGGAGCATAAATTTATGTAAAATAAGAATGTATCAGAATATAAAAGGTAAAGTTGTCCCTGTACGTAACTATTTAAGCACTACTTCATTAAGGCGTATGGGGGAGTGGATGTATAGATCCACATTTTCTTGACCTCGGCATTAGCTGGAGGTGAGTGGTCGGCTTCACGACCGGCCGCTTTATCCCCGGGGAAAGAGCTCCCGGTACCCATTGGATAGGAGGTTGGGTGGGCCCCAGAGCCGTTCTGGACGATGTGGAGAAGAGAAAATTCTTGACCTTACCGGGATTCGAACTCTCACCCCTCAATCGTCCAGCCCGTAGCCAGTCCAGCCCGACTGAGCTATCCAGGATCATTGATACGTATCTTAACGTAACACATTATAATATGTTAACTCTGTATATCCGATACTAGTGACCGTAGAAGTCGAAATACCTAAAGTATTTAAATAATAATAATAATAAAATTAATAATAATAATAATAATACTTGGCGGATTCGTGTAACTCGATTCCTGGTAAGTTTGGGGCTTACATTGCGTATGAAATATTGCAAGCCTTTAGTTATAAATATGGCGACGATACGACATTTTGAGGTTATGTCCAACAAATTTTACTTATATACAAAAAATAAAATAATAGAATAGTAGATCTGTAGGACTAGAAATCTCTGGGACGCGAAAGTAGGCTTTATGGGTTCTGCTCGGAAGTTATTAAGTTACTGTTGCAATTTTGTCTCCGAAGCCGCTGTTAGAAACTAGATATTGAACATATTCTTAACAGAGAAAGTGAAACGATACGGCGCAAACATGGAGACGATTAGAGATGGGAAGGGAAGTCCGCCAGACGCATCTACTTCCGCGTGCTTCATTCATATCTCAGCTGAGGAAGAGGAACTTACGATTTCTTCTTTGTTTGTGTGTTATATGTGTTAATCGTGGAGACTGTTGTTTCCTATGTCACGGTCTGGTCACAGAGTTATCTGTGAAAACAATAGTAGTGCGCTCTGACGGTCACGTGGTGCTATTGTTGCCTGATACTTCCCGCCGCACTGGCAATGCAAGATTGGCATATTGTCGCCTTAGTTCTTAATGGTTAAAACTGTCTTCAGTTTTAATTATTTTTCAGTATATAAATGCTTGTTCCTTAAGACATGGGGGCTATATATTCGTGATTAATCTGAGCAAAATTGCAGTATAGATTAGAAAAATAGGAAGTTCAGGGAAGAACTGATCTCCTACTCTCCTTTGATATGACACAGGACGCATCCAACACTTCTTCTTTTCCTGCTTGTATATTCGTTACTGCGGTAAGATTTTTACCCAGCTGTTGCCTAGCAACGATAGGGGGTTACACATATAGATAACACAGATTGATGGGATGGTTTTATGAAGTACGCTGTTGAGATTGCCTCAAGTCCCACAGTACAAAATTTGATAAAGATTGGTCCAGGCACTCAGAAGTTAATAGGGTGAGGGGATACCGAATGACACAGACATCATGGTGTTCATACTCTTGTTTTTGAAAATAAGGAAGATAGACTAAACTCAGTTCCATTTTATAAGATTTGAGGCTTTCACGGCGGTGACTATGAAGAAAGCAGTCTTCTGGGATTTGTCACCGTGTATATGTGGTGTTAACCGACGTTTCGGAGGAACGTATCGCCCCCATCTTCTTGACCGTGTCTCACGGTGTCGTCGCTTGCAGATTTACCTATACTTCTTCAACCCTGAAGATGGGGGCGATACGTTCCTCCGAAACGTCGGTTAACACCACATATACACGGTGACAAATCCCAGAAGACTGCTTTCTTCATAGTCACCGCCGTGAAAGCCTCAAATCTTATAAAATGGAACTGAGTTTAGTCTATCTTCCTTATTTTCAAAAACAAGAGTATGAACACCATGATGTCTGTGTCATTCGGTATCCCCTCACCCTATTAACTTCTGAGTGCCTGGACCAATCTTTATCAAATTTTGTACTGTGGGACTTGAGGCAATCTCAACAGCGTACTTCATAAAACCATCCCATCAATCTGTGTTATCTATATGTGTAACCCCCTATCGTTGCTAGGCAACAGCTGGGTAAAAATCTTACCGCAGTAACGAATATACAAGCAGGAAAAGAAGAAGTGTTGGATGCGTCCTGTGTCATATCAAAGGAGAGTAGGAGATCAGTTCTTCCCTGAACTTCCTATTTTTCTAATCTATACTGCAATTTTGCTCAGATTAATCACGAATATATAGCCCCCATGTCTTAAGGAACAAGCATTTATATACTGAAAAATAATTAAAACTGAAGACAGTTTTAACCATTAAGAACTAAGGCGACAATATGCCAATCTTGCATTGCCAGTGCGGCGGGAAGTATCAGGCAACAATAGCACCACGTGACCGTCAGAGCGCACTACTATTGTTTTCACAGATAACTCTGTGACCAGACCGTGACATAGGAAACAACAGTCTCCACGATTAACACATATAACACACAAACAAAGAAGAAATCGTAAGTTCCTCTTCCTCAGCTGAGATATGAATGAAGCACGCGGAAGTAGATGCGTCTGGCGGACTTCCCTTCCCATCTCTAATCGTCTCCATGTTTGCGCCGTATCGTTTCACTTTCTCTGTTAAGAATATGTTCAATATCTAGTTTCTAACAGCGGCTTCGGAGACAAAATTGCAACAGTAACTTAATAACTTCCGAGCAGAACCCATAAAGCCTACTTTCGCGTCCCAGAGATTTCTAGTCCTACAGATCTACTATTCTATTATTTTATTTTTTGTATATAAGTAAAATTTGTTGGACATAACCTCAAAATGTCGTATCGTCGCCATATTTATAACTAAAGGCTTGCAATATTTCATACGCAATGTAAGCCCCAAACTTACCAGGAATCGAGTTACACGAATCCGCCAAGTATTATTATTATTATTATTAATTTTATTATTATTATTATTTAAATACTTTAGGTATTTCGACTTCTACGGTCACTAGTATCGGATATACAGAGTTAACATATTATAATGTGTTACGTTAAGATACGTATCAATGATCCTGGATAGCTCAGTCGGGCTGGACTGGCTACGGGCTGGACGATTGAGGGGTGAGAGTTCGAATCCCGGTAAGGTCAAGAATTTTCTCTTCTCCACATCGTCCAGAACGGCTCTGGGGCCCACCCAACCTCCTATCCAATGGGTACCGGGAGCTCTTTCCCCGGGGATAAAGCGGCCGGTCGTGAAGCCGACCACTCACCTCCAGCTAATGCCGAGGTCAAGAAAATGTGGATCTATACATCCACTCCCCCATACGCCTTAATGAAGTAGTGCTTAAATAGTTACGTACAGGGACAACTTTACCTTTTATATTCTGATACATTCTTATTTTACATAAATTTATGCTCCATTTTGTATAAGTGCTACCTTTCCAGCCTTGACTGCGGCTGAAACGAACGTATATGTCAAAAAAATANTCCATTTTGTTTGGTTTGCTGTGTTCATCTTTTCATATGTCAAACATTGTCATTGTTTTCTTTATTCCACATGGAGATAGAACCGGTAATAACAAAGGTCACGGTATGGCATTCACGCATTTATGGCAAATTCATATTCCGTTCTTCTGTACTGAATATGTATGTAAACGTACGCTATTTGATGGGATCGTATTGCTTTTAGTACTATGTAGACACATCAGATCAGTACAGAAGATCTGGGGGAATGGCATTATTACAGAAGTTATTATAATTCAATTTCGGGAATTCGTTCCTACGTGTATTGCTGTTGAGAATAATAGTTACGACGTTTTGTTAAGAAAGCCCGTGGAGATAAGTAGATGGCGTCTGGCCTCAGGAACCTCGGTTAATGTAGCCGGTGTTTCGGCCGAGATTCGAACCGAACACTTTCTGAATACGCGTCTCGAGCGTTACCGTAACGTCTTCAGTCCGCTCGGACATATTGATGATAAAGGTAAACGCCATGAAAACATACGAGGGAGTGAAGGTATATCTCCACTATTCCTGATCTGAGCACTACATGGAGGTTAAGAGTCGGCTTCACGCCTCCGTCGCTTTACTCCCCAATGTCTGTGAGGTTGGGTGGGCCCCAGAGCCGGTCTCGACGCTGGGGAGAAGAGAGGAATCTGTTTCCCGTGAATAAATTTGTTGTTGAGTTCATTTACATGGCTAGGCGAGGATGCAGACAGCGGCTAACACCTGGTTCACAGATATGGATAGTGAAACAGTAACTGTAGCTTGAAAGAGATCGTACATCGCTCGGTCCAATTTACGACCGTTTTTTAGTGTTCAGGCAAAGAAGCTTCCTGGATTTTGCGTTGTCCACATAGTGGAGAGTTCTGTTTGCTTTCTACTGTTCTAATGCACTGATTATGTCAATACAATTTTTAACCACTGTCCAGTGTGATTGATAAAAGTTGTGTGTTTTTTTTTTTTTTTTTTTTTTTTTTTTTTTTTTTTTTTTTTTTAATTTTTCATCCTATACATGTCAATCAAAACGACCATCTTCAGAAGGATGTTATCAACTTATTTTAAAACTACTATTTACCAATGTCATAGATATACATATTATATCTTTTAACTAATGCTAAGATGTGCATTGATTTGTTAAAACATCTAGAAATTATTAGTTAGTTTGTTTACAAAGTATTAATGAGAAGGAGTGTAATGACAGGAACGAAATTGGTTCTAGATTAGAACAAATATTGTACTTTACTTTGTAAACAGACTTATTATAATAATTTCTAGATGTTTAATCACATCTTAGCATCAGTTAAAATATGTAATATATATATGACATGGTAATAGTAGTTTCAGTATGTGTTGATAATATCCTTCTGAAGATGGTCATTTTGACCGAAACATGTAAGGACGAAAAAATTTTTTATCAATCACACTGGATGGTGGTTAAAAATCTTATATGGAATTATTAGTGTGACGGACCAGGATGAACCAAGTTAAACTGATTATGTCAGTTTATTTAAGTCTTGTATTTTAAATTTGTGTGCTTTTTCAAATATAGATGACATCCATCAAGGGATCTAATTGCATACCGGTCTCATCGGAGTGATGGGTGTCCAGTCTGATATTGTCTTCAGGTTTACTTTGTCATTAGGCTGTGAATGAGTCAGTTCCTGGTGTTTAAGCGAATAGAAATATTACAGTCCCTGTTAGGCTGTCGGCGGCTTATTTGTGCTGTATACACACCACATAAGGAAGAGCATTGAGTGAAAGAGTGGGTTTAAAGTTGTGTCAGGGGCTTCAGTTGTTTGTGTTTCTGTATAAGTAAACGTAAACATTCGTTATTAAACTCAGGTAAAAGGAAAAGGTAAAGTGTCTCTGCCTAGTTAATTATGCATTATGCGATTCTTGACCTTGGCACTAGATGGTGAGTGAGTGGTCAGCTTCACGACCCCTTCTCTTTACTTCCAGGGAAAGGGACCCCAGTACCCTTTGGATAGAAGGCTGAATCGGCCCCAGAGCCGGTCTGGACGCTATGAAGAACAGAAATGTCACTCTTATCCCTGCCTTCCAGCCCGTAGCCCGTCGCTATCCCGAATGACCTATCCCGGCTCCTTTTTTTTTTATTGCTAGTGGGGTGGGACTAAGTCCGTTGTACTGCGGCCACTTCTGGCCTATTGTACCAGCCCCAGATGGTAGGTGAGGGTGACTGTGGAGCAATTGGTGGAACGAAAATTGGCAGGGGAAGCCGAAATACTCGGAGAAAACCTACCCCAGCGCCACTTTGTCCACCACAAATCCCACTTGACCAGACCCGGGAGCGAACCCGGGCTACCGCGATGGGAAGCCAGCGACTAACCGCTTGCCGTGGCGTGGCCGATCCCGGTTCCTTTACTAAACACAATATTTAGTTCGCATGTAGGATTTATTCCTAAGGAATGGAAAATGTGCCTAATGAAACATTACTGAGTGAAGTTGTGTAAATCATAATTATACATTAATCTTGTAATTCGGCAATGACTGTTTTTACACATATTCTTTCATTCCACAATTTTGACGCTGTATAACGTGTGTAGCTGATGCAGAGTTATTAAATGATCCAGAAATAAAATACAACAGACCACTGCTAATTGTTACTTTCTTTTCTTGCAGGAAAACCCTACCAAGTCACATAGTACATGTAGTGATGGGTCCTTACTAAGTATGGGAAGTTCCGAAATGGATGAGGTGAGCACAACCAGATCAGCTGAAGTTTCAATTTTCATGTTGCCTATATTGTTAACTGCCCAGACATGGAATAGCTTGGGCGGTTAGGGACCAGACCACATGAAAAAGGGAAGCGTACATAAACAATCCCATAACAACATGTCTTAGGATTGACCATAAGTAGCAGTTCTTTTTCATATGGTGGGGGGTTGAGTTCCTTGCTGCTTGGGCTGCAAATGGTGTATTGTACCAGTTGACAGTTGACAGTTGATATAGAGCATTTTGTGAAGTTATAATTGGCGAGGGGAACCAGAATTACTTGGAGATAGACTTGCCACAGTGCCACTTTGTCCACCACAAATGCTGCATTGACTGTCCTGGGATTGACATCAGGCCCCTGTGGTAAAGAGCCAGCCATGGTTGACTAAAGTTTACATGAATGAATTGTGTGGCGCTGTAATATGGTAAGAAAGATTGTACAGTTTTGGATGTGAATATGCCCCGTTCATTTACTTGTAATTTATTTAAAAACGCTGTTAGTAGCTCAGACTACATAGTGTCGAATTCTAAGATGATAAATAAAGAATGTGAAAGGATGTAGAAGGAAGAGGTCGTGGCCCAGATACTGTTTGGAGGGAGTGAAGAAAATCACAAAAACCTTAAGTTGGCATACTCAGTTCCCAGCCAATGTTTGAACCGAGAACCTCCTGAATGCATGTCAGAAGCATTACTGCCTGAGCTTGGTCAAGAACGTGGTGAGGTAGTGGTCTCAGTTAAGATGTCATCAATGCAAATGAAGATACAGACAGACTCTCTAGTCTTGATACTTGAGGGCTGAGGGGGCAAGGGGCATTACCAGACATAACTAATGTGCATAGAATCAGTTCAGAACATACTGACCACTAGCATACTTATGTAGTGCTCAGCTGAACTGACCTAGAGCATTTATGTTTATGTCTGTGCAGTGCAAAGCATCATTTCACTGACACTGAGTACATTAATATTATGCCTGATGAAGACAGTAGCATGGAGCTTGCACAGCCACTACAAAGTATGTACTGAATGTTTTGGTTCAGGTAGTAGTTGCTTATTCATGCTGCTGCCACTTCTTTAATGGTTCCGATTTGCTGCAATCCTCACATCTGTCAAGATCCAGAGTCTTGCAGATGCACATTATGTTTGGCTGAAATTTAATATATTTAATTTTTTTTTAAGAATGTGCTCTTCCCAAGCATAAAACCAACAGTCATTAGTAGAACAGATGTTTGAAAGATAGAAAGATAGTGGGAAAAAATAGTAAGAGAAGACCTTCTGTCAGTGATGAGCTTGTGAAGACTATCCATGAGACAGGTTTGCTCTGTGCATACATGTTCTGTAGGATATGGTTGAAGAAGACAAAATTTTTAAAGGGGGTACAAGAATTATGTCATTTCTGCGGTTAAAGTTGTAGTTATTACAGAAAATTAAACTAGGAAGCCATCATATGAGAGACAGTTTTGCTACATTGCTACATTGCTCTGCCACCGTTATATTTTGGATTATGGAAGAGAAACAGTGTATGTGGTCAGGAAGTTGGCTTGGTCCTTCTGACACAAAGAAACAGAATAGAGGTATGGCAGAATGTAATTCCACATGCACGCATTTGTATGTAGCAAGAGTTAGAATACCTGTTGAAATGTGTGGAGCAATGAACGGGACTCACTTGAACATCATTACACCTGTAAACTACATTTGTTTGTTTTGTTCAAAGTGCAAACTGTCAAGAAACAGCTAAGCTTTAAATCCACTCTACTTATAAGTTACCTGACTAAAATTTGTCTGAAACATCTTTGAGTGAGCATCATCATCAGATAGTGACATTGATCCATGTATCATATTTAAAAGATACTATATTGTAGTTATGATGGGAATCAAAATCGTAATTCCATAAATCCCATTGAACATATGGGGCTTTTCTTCTATAAGGTTTTTTATTCATACTATGAAAACCGTCAGAGATGCTTTAGGCAGAGTAAACATATTGGAATTTTAGTAATGAAAGTTAATGAAATACCAAATTTTCCTGACCACTGACCCCCATTAAATGGCTGAAGTAATTTGGATTTTGTCCTGGTCACTCCATCAAAATAAGGAAGTTTGAATTATAGAATTTGTATATAATGCCCATTCAGAATTCAATAGAACATCTCACATCAACTTTTCCCACGAGGTCCATGTCCTCTGTAGAGGCAAACAAATAAACATCAAATTGGCTTTTGTATGTAAGATGTGAAAGTACTGGCGAGCATGTGCTGTTGAATGATGCGTCAAGGTGCTTGATGGTTGTCAGATGTAGAAAGTAACTCTGTTCTCCATGAAAGCAAGAAGGTAAACATATGTCACACTGGCTTTAATGTTGCAGGTAAAATGTTGGAGTATTTGTGGCAAGGGAAAATATGATGATAAAATTATTAAGAGCAGCATCTGCAATTACAGTCCAGATACATGACATGGTTTCTAGAGAAATTTGCTTTAACCTTTCATTATTTAAAGTTTTGTTTTTGTTTTATTTTTGTATTCTGTTCTGAATCAAAAGTCACAACACAAATATTGTGTTGTGACTTCATATTTTTGAGGTCCCAGATTCAAATCTTGGCTCTGGAAACAGATGCCCTACCTGATCAAGGTTTTTAGTTGCTATCCTAAGTGACAATGGGCAGATGTGATAATAGTATCAGAAATTAGGCCACGACCCCTTTCTTTCATATCCTTTCCATTGTATTATATACTGATTATTCTGTTACTCAATATAAACTGAAAACGTTTTTAAATAAATCAAAGAAAATGCAAGAGAGAATGAATTCTCCGATATGCTAATGCCATGCTATTAGCCACTGTTAGAATCAGCATTTCTTTGATACAAGACTTCAACCTTGTCACAATCATTTGGATTTCCTGCATCCTTCTGTACCATAAGTCAAAATGATTATAGATTTTAAAGATTAATGTTTTTTAATCTTTTGTTTACAGAATTACTTTTATCTCTGTAAATTTCTCATCCAGCTATGATCTGCAAGTATTCTTGCTTGACATAGGTGGCAGTCATGACCTTCATTGTCTGTCTGTTGTCAGATCATGCTTATTCACACACTTTTCTTTGTTGACTGAAATTGTTGCCCTCAAATGGTGGTACGAAAGTGCTTTACAAGATATATTTGGCATCCTATATATTACATTTATAGCAACTTTTGAGGTGTATTTCTTCTTAATTATAGTTTATTTTTGTGCTTAATAAGATTTTTTTTTAATATGGACGAATTTTTATACTGGATCAACTACAGCTCCACATCCTCATTGCATGCTGTGGTATAAGTGAACCCTGTGATGAAGCTAGCAGACAAATTGATTTAAGTGACTTTCATATAGTAATATTTTACAGCCAGGCATGGTAAGGGATATTTTTATTTACTTTGTTCTGTTGTGTTAGATGTAGCAAATTATTAAATGCATATCTAAGCTCATGCTAGATATGGCTGAAATAAACACTAGAAAATTTTGGAATTTCCTTTGTTCAATCAAAAATATTTTAGTTGTTTTATATCTATGTTCTAATCTGTTCTCTTCTTTTGAATACTAAAGATGTAAGGTTCAGACATTTCAAACAATGAATATTTTTAGTAGTTGTTGGGTCTTGTGAACACAGTAATGAATTTCTGTGTTCAACAAATGTGGGGAATTTGTTAATTAGAGTTAGTTAATTTGGCTGGATGGAATATGTTCACACTTCATAGCTTATAAGCATTACTTATTATTCTCCCCTGATATTTAGTATTTGTAATGGCTTCAAATTCAGCATGCACTGTGTTTCATAATTATGGCAAGAAATGTTACAAAATAACTTTCTGTTTTGTCAGTGTTTTTAAAATTCTGTAATATGAAAGTCATTTACTTCCTATGGCACTAAGACCACTTAATAGGGCTGTGCCATAGCTCAAGCAGTTAGTTGCTGGCTTACCACCGCGGCAGCCTGGGTTCGGTCCCGGGTCTGGTCAAGTGGGATTTGTGGTGGACAAAGTGGCACTGGGGCAGGTTTTCTCAGAGTACTTCGGTTTCCCCTGCCAATCTTCATTCCACCAATTGCTCCACAATCACCCTCACCTATCATCTGGGGCTGGTACAATAGGCCAGAAGTGGCCATAGTACAAGAGACTTAGTCCTACCCTACTAGCAATAAAAAAAAGACCACTTATTAAGAATTTTATGAAGTAGCTAAATTAGGGTTGTTGTGCATTCATGTACAGTATACAGAGGTTGTCTCTTGTTAGACAACCTTGTTCCATTATCCCTCAGGAGTTTGTTGGAACATGTAATTGTCTTGTATTGAGTGGCTCTGAGACATTTTAATTCAAGAAAACATACGTCATCTCCAGCTTATTGCACTTGTTTTGGCCAGCCAGTTCAACAGGTCATTCATTCTTCATTGAGATGCTAAATGTTAGAATTAATTCTTCAAACACTATATTAATGATTGTTTTGTTATCTTCCTGTCCTACCTCTACTTTTTCCTCAAAGAATATAGTGTCATATATTTTTAAATCAGCAATGTGGTAACAGTTGTAACCTGAGTGCAGCATACTATTATAAGTAATATAAGGATGTTCTTGTAAGTAATGAATTATATTGTGTTTTTAAAGTGTTATGTCTCTTGATTTATTCAGGACTCTTTGGGTCAACATTCAGGCCATTCTTCAAAACTGTCCTTGCATGACAAGAAGACATTTCATGATAATGGTGAGTTTCTGTGAACATTGTAGCTAGTTTCCCTTATAGGATAAATATACATCAGCTTAAGAAGATTGTACAGTATTTAGAACATGGAAGGGTGTTTGCCAAGACTGAGGTTTCATATTAAAGGGATTAAGTTATCTTCCAAGACAGAGCCTTCTATTTGAAACCCAGTCATATGTTCTTTCAAGGGTGTATAGATTTCTATAAGATGTCGCAGTAGCCCAGTTGGTATACCTATGGTCTGGACAGCTGAAGTTCGGGTCTTGGCACGGTCCTATAGCTGTTGACAAACTAAAGTCTTGTGAATTATTCATTTACATAAAAGGGCTGACATAAGGTCATTAATGTATTTGAATTATTTAATTGGTTAGCTTTTTATTGACGGTTTAGAATGGTTCATGGATAGTTAGTTTTGTTTTTCATCTGTTTGAAATCGGGTGTTACAAATATGAAGAGTTCTAGTTTCCGGGATATCACGTTATATAGTCCAGTAAGTCGACAGTTCACTGATATTTGGGAGGAATATATTGCTTCAGTTTTCATGGCTGAAGCTGCCTCTTTTATGCTTTTCTCTTACTTGTCATATGTTTCCACCCTGAATATGGAGGTTATGTTCCTCTGAAACATCAGCTGACTTTCACTGGACTAAACAGTGTTATTCACCAGAATGTAGAAATCTTCACACCGCTGCTGTGACTCAAACCATACATATGAATTTGAGTTTCACTAAAACAAGATTATAAATACTGTTTAATATTCTTAATTTTTTTTAATTTTTTTATTTCTAGTGGGGTGGGATTAAGTCCATTGTACTGCGGCCACTTCTGGCCTGTTGTACCAGCCCCAGATGATAGGTGAGAGTGATTGTGGAGCAATTGGTGGAATGAGGACTGGCAAGGGAAACCGAAGTACTCGGAGAAAACCTGCCCCAGCACCACTTTGTCCACCACAAATCCCACTTGACCAGACCCAGGATCGAACCCGGGCTACCATGATGGGAAACCAGCAACTAACCGCTTGAGCTATGGTGCGATCATATTTTTACTTTAAACTACACTTATTTGTTAGGATTTTTTAATGCACTTGAAAGAAAATGAAGATGTACTTAGCTAATAATTCACATAACTTCTTATTATTCAGACCTTATCCTGGCTGCAAATGCATCCATTGTTTAGAAAATGTGTTCATTTTAGCTAGTTAGTAGGACAGGTGCATGAATGGTTGACCAGTCACAGCTGATGGTCTGAAGTAATGACTAAAGCATAAAGAATGGAAAGGTAGTGGTTTGTGTGTTTGGAGTTAGGCTGCTATTCCAGAACTTTCCTGCAGGTGTTAGCACAACTATGATAAACCTCAGTCAGTATAGTCAGTGTAAGCTAATATTCAGACTTCACACTTTCTAATTACAAGTTAAATTATCTTGGAGCTTATGCTGCAGTTAAAGGCCTGCTAAAGGTAACTTATCTAGCAATCAGTCTTTAACACAACCTAAACTGCTTGATTTAGTTAAAACATATATTTTAATTCTAATATTATGCAATAATTTAGAATTTGATTATGAGAGTAAACTTAGCCTTCATTCTTAAGTTGAAGTTGGTTATATCACTGTTTCAGTGAAGACTGTGAATACAAAGTAACATCTAAAAGCCTTGGCAATAATTTGACCTGTACATGTATTTAATGTACTTTTTCATTATCATTCTTCACCTGTTATTTTGAGGTTGATTAAATCAGGGGTAAGAAGAATATCAGGCTACTTAGCATGTGTAAGGAAAATAAGAAATGCATAATAAGTTTAGTCATTAAGCCTTAGAAGAAGAGATATCCCAGGAGATCTGGGTGTAGGTGAGCAACTAATATTAAAATTGAATTTAGAGAAATAGGGCATGAGGTAATAAACTGGATTCAGCTGTCTGAAGATAACATCCGTGAAAATGAACTTCTGGGTTTTCTGAAAAGGAGGCATATATTCAACAGCTGACTAACTGTGAAATTTTCAAGAAAGCCTGAGTTCTGTAGACTTGGTTATATCTCTGGCAGTTCTTTTCAGAAGAGATTCTGAAGGTGCATGGCACTGAATCTGAAAATATGCCATATTTGCCTCAACATGATATACTGTTTTCTCTTCAAATACCCCTGAGGAAATGTCTGTCGATTTCGCCGAATTTGTAGCTACAAATTGAAATACAGTTATTTTTCTAGGAGGTAAAAAAAGGTAAAGCTATCCCTGTAGCAGGCCGTGGAGGCCCATAGGGTTCTGAGACGTCGAGGCTCCCACATCTTCTAGACACTCAGCTTACAAATGGTAAGGTTGACAACCTTACGTTCCGGCCGCCCTTTACCCCCCGGGAATCTTCCTGGTATCATTTCTGTTAGAGGCTGAGTGAACCCCAGGGCTGTAGTGCAGCTGGAAGGATTAGGTCAGTTGAAAAATCCCATGACCTCATCAGGATTTATGGCATACACATCTAAATTGTTTCTGTGTATGAAATTAGGAATTAACGCTGAAAAACTAAGCAACTGCAGAATTAAATATAAACATATGATTTTGCAGATCTGGAACTGGATTTGGGAGTATCAGCTATGCCACTAAGTCATAGTGCGGCAAGGCATAAGATGGCTGTAAGACCAAAACGAACCCATGGTGCACCTCGTAGACGGCGGATACAGCAGGTGAGTGTGAAACATTGTTAGTAATCTTTATGTATTACTATTGATCTGAAGTTTGATTTTGATTTAATCCCTGGGGTTAATGCTGATGATCTATTTAAAGTTAAAGTGACTTCATAATATTAGTACATATAGTTTGCCAATGTGGTAACATATCTAAATATTTTCATGCTTTTGATCCACATAACGTGACATGGTTCAAGGCCTGGTAAGAATGTATTCTATTTTACTTACATTTTTATGGCATGAGAAATATCGGTAGTCTCCAGAGATGTCATATATTTCTAACTTATGAGTTCATAAGGTGCAAGTATTCATTCTTATGAATGAGTAGATGGACACTCTCATCTGCAAGTAGCATCACTTAATGTGTATGTAAAACTTCTTTCTCACAGGTCTAATGATGGTGCATAATTAGCGCCAAAACATGTGACCTTGTTAACCATTTTCATTGAAGCTGTTATTAAACTGACATGTTTAACAAGCTCTGTTTTTCAGTTCAGTACCACCAAATGCACCATTTCAAACCAAAGAAAGAAAGAAAGAAAGAAAGAAAGAAACAAACAAACACACACACACACACACACACACAGATGGGCCAAATTCGGCTTTTATGATTGTGAATATTCCAAAAGGCCAGTTTAGTGTTTTATGGGCATTTTCTTGGAAATTATGTGCACACATAATATCATATATTAATTTTATTAGTAAGTCTTAAGTTTTGTCATGATGTTACCTGATACTCCGATCTAGAAAACCAAGATTAACGGCCATGGGGATTCGTTTTGCTGACCACGTGACACCCTCTATCCGCTGAAGTTGGCACTAATCTTGCTGACGAGCAGCGGTCGCTTGGTCGGTATAGTCCACTAAAACCACAGACTAAAACCATAGAGTTTGTTTTGTTTTGTTACCTGATACACCAGATATTCAAGTTAGGTTGTTATGTGAAGTACTGGACCACATTGTCTAATTTCAGCTACAATTTAATTTGATTTATTATTTTTTCAAGGAATCTGTTACATTCTCTTCATCCAGAGGAGTGTTATGAATACTTATTGAAGGACAGGAGGTGGACAAGTTTCAAGTATTAGGTGATTTTACAGCATTGAAAAAGTGTTCCTGCAAGTTGTGTCTCTTCATAGACAAATTACTCATCTTACTGTCATTTGCAGCTGGCTGGTGTCAGCCCGTTACCATCAACACCGGAACTAAATGAAGAGGCCTCAGGTCGCAGTTCAAGTCCAGATGGTAAATCATCAGGTCAGTGTTTCCTTTTTCAATGTGTCATTCTCAGCATAGAGGATGATAATGGCAGTTTGTTTTTTTGCCATTAATTCACGTTTTTAAGGATAAATTATGATGAAGCATATCAATATAATAATATAATGAGAATAAAACCTGAAAGATACTGGAATTTTGTTGTATTTCGGCCGGAAGCTGAGGTAATTTACTATCCCTTATATAACAGTTTAGAAACATTTGTTTTCATTTCTCTACAAGACGAGTACAGATTTTTACCTTATATAAGAGTCTGTTTCTTCTTACTGCTTTTTCATCTTGCATACAGACTTTGGTGGATAAGAATAGAGCATGTTGATATCACAGAAATTCAGATTGTGATGATCTGGGTGATGACACTGTGTAGCCTATGGTTGGATACCATTGTGTCAGAGAGGAATGTATTGCTTTCTTATACAGGGTAGACAGGAAGGTTCTTTACTTTTGTTGGTGGTGTGAAGCATTAGTTTGGTCTCATTCAGTTAGTGGCCATGTGTTGTTTAGATTAAGTATCACAACATTATATTAATGTCTTTTAATAAACTTATGATGGAGTGTGAAATAATAGAGAATCTTCATGGAAGGTTCCTTTATTCTCAAGTACTAAGTGTACATGAGTATTCCTGCTAGAGGAAATTTTATAAAAATGTTTTTTTAAATTCAATATTTAACAATTGAGGCTAGAAATTGGAGTCAGTGCTGTGTAAATAAATGCCATATAAAGTCACAAAATGAAACATATGATCAGTTATGGATCTGTCTGTATTCATCCTTTAAACAGACAGGTCATTTTAAATTATAAACACAATCAAAATTAATGTATGTGAAAGCAGTGTATATTATGAAGGTTTGAACTTTTAGTGTTATTTACCAGTTCTGAGGCAAGAGGAAGATTATTGTTCATGCTGTGAACTCAATTCAGTGCCTTTAATGTCATGTTCTGTACTTTTAATTGCTGCTATCTTTGTTAACACACACAAATATATGTTTGCTTTTATTTCACTCTCTTTCAGCTCTGTGTAAGGCTTCATACCTTCATAGAAATAATTTCTGCAGACAGTTCCTTTCAGATTTCTCCCACAGTTGTGTGCATTTAGCTTTGTAATGTAATGCATGTTCAGTGTTTCATGGCAGAGCCATTGCTCAGATGCAGTTCCATCTGGAGCAGGTTATATATGCACAAACCATGTTGGTTGATGAATTCGTTATTAATTTTTTAAAGATTTTATTATAAATATGTAAGAACATTTTATCAATTGTATGGAGTGCTAGAAAAAGACCCCTATATACGTAGGTCATACCGAAGTCATGAACAACTTTTTTTGCATGTAACCTGGGAACAGCAGACGATAGAGAGTATGGTGGTAGGTGGAACCAGCTGTTGTGCTAACCTTGAGTGTCTTGTGATGGCAATAGCTTGCATCACGTGACCAGTATCACTCCTAACAAAATGGCCGACAACGATATGTTATTTTGTCAGCGTGCTGTCAATGAATTTCTTGTGAAAGAGGAAATCCCTGCTTCAGAAATTCACCAGAGGCTTCAACGTGCTTATGGAAGTGTGAGCAGTGTTCGAAGATGGGTGAAACATTTTAAAGATGGGAACACCAGCATCGAAGATGAGCCTTGGAGCAGTTGTCCTCGAACAGCCTCAGCTGAACGCAACAAGGAAAGAGTGGATGAGATCATTCAAGATGACAGGCATGTGACTGTGGACACAGTAGCCTGAAAACTTGGAATAGAGCACAGTGCAGTACAGGAGATGATTGAAAGCTTGGGTTATAGGAAAGTTTGTGTTCATTGGGTCCTGTGGTTATTGACCGAAGACCACAAAGATCAGCGAAAAGCCATCACCTCAGAACTGCTGCAGAGATATCGACACAAAGGCGATGATTTTTTGCTCTGTATTGTGACCATTGACGAAAGCTGGTTTCACCATTTTGAGCCTGAAACGAAACGGCAGAGTATGGAATGGCACCATTTGCATTCTTCATCAAAAAAGAAGGCAATAACAGTGCCATCAGCTGTGAAGGTGTTGGGCACAGTCTTCTGGGATGCAGAGGGGTTTATTCTGGCCAAATTCCTGTAACCTGGGCAAACCATCAATGTTGCTCGTTATGTCCGGACGCTGCACAAGCTCCGTCGTGCATTGCGCGATAAACGTCCGGGACGAAACATCATCATCCTGCATGGCAAAGCTTGCCCTCACGCCGCTCGCCTCACATTGGAAGCAATTGCAAAGATGGTGTGGGAAGTTTTTCCACACATCTCCTATAGCCCTGATCTGGCACCCTCCGACTACCATCTTTTCGGATTTGTGAAGGATCAGCTGCGTGGACAACGTTTTGAGACAAGGGAGGCAATTCAGAAAGCAGTGCGTCAGTGTCTTTGGATGGCTGGAACGGAATTTTATAGAAGGGGAATTTTCAAACTCCCAGAATGCTGGGAGAAATGTGTACAAAGAAGTTGCGATTATGTGGAAAAATAAAGAAAGGTCTGTAGATTGAGGTGGTGTATTTGGTTTGTCAATAATACAGCATGTTACTTTACAAAAAATTGTTGCTCATGACTTTCGGTACGACGCTTGTAATTAATTCATTATTTAAAAATTATCACAATGGACTTAATGAAATGACCATATCTTGTGGCCTTTTTAGGATATTTGTAAAATGAAATAATTTATCCCATATCTTGTTAATATCCTTGCTTTAATTGACAGGAACTAAACATGCAAAACAATATTATATTTTAGAATCCCATTGCATTGAGGGATTATCCTTATAATTAAAGTACATGTCAATAATGCAACACTGTAAAATACATGAAAATATGTCACTCAATAAAAATGTATTTTGATACTTAAAGATGTTACAATGATTAAAATGTCAATAGGACACTAAAAGATATTTCATACATTAAAAGTGATTAACAGAATTTCTGAAATGTCTCTGGTTTTCCATGTATTTTTCTAGTTTTTTACGACATGTTTCAGCCTCACATTGACCATCATCAGGTGATTTTCTTTTTTGGGGAGACCACTGCACTGCACCCGTTCACTGCTCCTTTCATGCACGTTTAGTTCAATCTCATGACTACTTGCTGCACTCTTTACAGCTGTTTGTGGTTTTTTATATGTCGTATCTTCCTGTATATGTGTCACCATTGCTCTGTCTGTGTACAGATAGACACAGATAGGCAGCAATAATGAAACATAAGACATGCAAAAACAACAAATACCCGCAAACAGTGCAGCGACTAGTCATGAGATTGACTTAAACGTGCATGAAAGGAGCACAGTGAACAGGTGCAGTGCAGTGGTCTCCCAAGAAAAAAGAAACAATCACCTGATGATGGCCAATGTAAGGCCAAAACATGTCGTAAGAAACTAGAAAAATATGTGTAAAACCAGGGACATTTCAGAAATTCTGTTAATCACTTTTAATATATGAAATATCTTTTAGTGTCCTATTGACGTTTTAATGATTTCAACATCTTTAAGTATCGAAATACATTTTTAGTGAGTGACATATTTTGATGTCTTTTATAGTGTTGCATTATTGATGTGTACTTTAATAGTAAGGATAATGCAGAACAATGTAAATGAAACTGTTTAAGAGTAATGACGCCAGTGACAGGTTTTGTCACAATGTAGAGAAATTTTATATTATTAATTGTGGCAAAGTCGTGAGAAAATAGATGTTTATGAAAGAGAGAGAAGGGGTGATGGAGTTCTTATCATGTGATTCAGAATTCAGGTTCACACTGGGCCTGCTGACAATATAAAAATTCATAAATATCATCACGTTGTAACTTCTGTTTAGAGATTATGTTAAAAAATTGTAATTCTCATTGAAAGTAGTAATGTTTTTTACATAAATTGATATCTTTAGCTCACTGTACATGTAGGCATTCACCATAAATAAAATATACTCTTGTCATGAAGTGCACATGTGTTATAACATTTTAGTGAAGACTAATGTAAGTATTTTTATGTGAAATGAGAGAAACTGAAAATGGAGAACACTATTTTCTGGAATATGATGCTATGTATTCTGGTAGAAGTTTATCAAGGTTTCAGAAGAACATTCTGCCCCTATCTTCAAGCAAGGACTTGCTTTCTTGACTTAAGCTTTGTCCCTAAAGATGGAGGTGGTATGTTCTTCTCAGATGTTGGTAAATGTCTAGCAGACTACACATTTCACAGGAGATGTTATTCTTCATAGTCTGTGCTATGTGAAACTCAGACTGTAGAAGCTGCAATTAAATGTTCATATTTATAAAGATATCTCTGACACTTAGCAGTTGCATGTGTGTGTTGCATGGCTTCACTCTGTCTCTTCTTTGCAGACTTTATTGGCACTGATGAGCTTAGCACTACTATTGCTGTCAGTGGCACTGATCAAGTCACTGCTTGGCCTTCAGCACACCCTGTTACTAACTTGCTGCCTGCTGATGTTCAACTGAAATCTGCATCTCTTCCTCCTGGATTAGCATTAACTCCAGAGATGCCAAATGCTGAAACACCAATTGTTCCAAAAGTGAAACGTTGCAACTCCAACATAGCCCACCGGCAAGGCGCCACTGTGCAGCAATTTCAGCGTTCCATTTCAGATGAATACAGCCACTCAACAAGAGTAACCAGCATGGCAGGGTACCATCATCATACTAAGATTGTGAGTGAAAGCGACATTGTCTCAAAGGCTCTAAGTAAAAGTGGAGGGAACCCAGAGAGGCAGAAAAGGGTGTGTGGAGTAGTTGGAGAAGAGGATGAGGAGGCAAGAGAGGAAGATGTTAACGATGATATGTTGTACAGGGAGAGAGAGCGAGATGACAAGAAGAAAGATGAGTCTTCATTCTTCAGCAGATTTATCAGAAGGAGTGGCAAAAAGAAGAAGGATCATCCACAGGATGCTGAATGCACATCCAGCAGCACTGTGTACTCTAGCAAACAAGTTTCTGAAGTACCCCCTGTGGTACCCAAACGCATTGATCTGAAGGGACGGTATGCAAATGAAACTGTAAATGATTATCCTGTAAATGTACCACCATTGCAAATGAAGCAACACACAGGGAAAATGGGAGGTACTCGAAGTACACCAGCTTCAAGACAGAGAGTAAAGCCCATCAACATTCCAGCTAGTCCAGAAGGCCCACGTAAGGTGGAAACTAACCGAGAAGTGGAAGAAGTGACAGTTGGTCTGCCTGTACCATCTAGTCCCCCTCCTCCAGCAACAGAAACAGAAGCAAGCAAAAAATCTCAGGAAACTATACCAGTAAACCGCATGCAACTGCCATACTGTACTTCTCCACCGAAACCTACTTGGCCAGAGCCATCCATAGGCTTTTACAGTATTAAGCCATCAGACTCGCCTTTGTATGCTGGTAACAAAACAAAATCTTGTTTAGAAGTCGTTTCTCCTTCCAGGGAAGGTTTGGAGCCGACATTGATTGATAATGTATGGACCCATGACCAAGAAGACAGTGTAACAGATTTGCAGCATTTCAGGTCAAAATTGAAGCTTGCTGGATTATCTTCATATCAGCAAAGATTGATTGCCAATGAACTGAATTGTGATGAGCGTGAATACACTTCACTGATAGACACTGTGATCACTGAGGATTCAGAAGAGAATAGAAAGCATGCAGTGAAGAAGTCAAAGAGCTTCAGAAGGGAGCCAGAAGTTTCTGCATTGTCTAACAACTTGCCTGCTTTCATTGGTGAGAGTGAAGCCAGTATTTTGAACAGATCTCCACAAGAATGTTCTGTTAAGGGGGAGACACTATGGAAATATGAGATTGAACAAACAAAGACTGTCTCTAGCCATAAGATAATAGATAATATTGTCATTAGTGATGTCTCACAGCTGCCATTGTATGAAATCTCTACAGCTGAAGACTGTAATATGATTAGTGGAAACAAAGACAAAGGCGACACCACTGATCCTTCATCAGACTTAACTGGGAGACATTTTACTAAGAATACAATAGTTACCACAAGAACCATAGCAAAAGAGACATCAACTACTGTAGAAAACAGTCCTATGGCTAGCATATATCACTCTAGGCAATCAGATCACATAATGAAAAAATCAGCCTCTTTGGACAGCATTGGAAGTTTAAGTGAGTCAAAGAAGTCACCATCACCTGAACTTCATCTGTCCAGTAAGAAGTCATCTTCTAGTGAGAGTATTAACAGTGTTACACAACAGGTTATGGTCCCTGCCAGTTCTGAAGGTTTCCGTACTATTCAGAACATAAAGTTAGAAGAAGAGAGCATTACAGTATCTAATATCAGTACTGCTGAAAGCAGTGCTGTACCAGCAAGCCAGTTAACTGATAAAGTAAGTCCCTTGGATGTGAAAAAACCAGTCATATTCTGTGTATCATCCAAAACCTTACTTCCAGAATCATCCACACCTGCAGGAGACACCACTTCCAAACCTTTGGAGCCCCTTTCTCAGTCATCTGCAGCTATTTCTAACCAACCTGTGGAAAGAGTTACTAATAAAGTATGTTTTGAAAAGGAACAGTCACAGGTCACAACCCCTCATCGTGTTCAGGGTTCCAGGGCCCGACCTGTAGGGCCCTCATCAGTAGAACAAATCCCAGAATTTCTGAAAGTTCAGTTAAATCGAGTTGATAGTAAACCTGCAACTAATGTGGTTCTGTCTACATCTGTGGTTTTTGATAACACAGACCGGAGTTATAATCCACAAACAAGACCCAAAAGGAAAGAAAGTCTGGGGAAGCTGACTGAAAAGGCAAGTTCTGAAACTGCAGGAGCTGCACTGAATGAAGTGTTGATTACTGATACACCAGCCACTCCATCAACACAGTTGCCAAGTGTAAGAGATAAGAAATCAAGCAAGGAAGATGTGATTGTAGTGTATGATAGTAACATGGCTACAGAGCCAGCTACACAGTCTTGTTCCTCAGGAACTGTCGTACAAGAGACAGGCCAGAAAACTATGACTGCTTGCAGTGATTCTTCAGCCAGAGTCACGGATAATGATACCATGTCGGCAGCTCCCTCACCAAAACAGAGGAGCAAGTCATTCCCTTCCACAAATCAAATGAATGTGACCAATATAAAGTGTTCAGTTGTTTCTATATCCTCCAATATGGCATCTTCTCCACTGCCATCAGGGTCCTCAAAACCAGTTCTAAAGAAACAAGCAACAAGTCTTGATTCAGCAGATAGCCACAAATCCTTCATGAAGAAGCAAATGAGTGATGATTTTGAAGATATTACAATTGTTGACAAGGCAGTCATACCAAATGTGGAAGAAGTGTCCAGTAATGTTCCCAACCTTGAAATGAGCTCATCAAGAAAAAAGTCTATAACAAAGGAACATGGGTCTTGGAGGGAAGAGGAGATCATAGCAACAGAAAAGAATCAGGAAATTGGCTCTGTTGAAGTAGTTCTCCGTAGTAAGAAAATAATCTCTACAAAAGACTTTGGGCTTAGAAAAGAAGAGGAAACAAATATGGTAGAAAGACGTGCATCAGGAGGAGTGGACACAGCAAGCAAGCAGGATGGGAAGAAGTTTGGACTATGGAGAGAGGAGGAAGGTCAGGCAGAGAAGCGAACTTCTGGAGGAGAGACGATCAGAACACAAGAAAACAACTTGGGTACTTCTGAAGTGGTTCTGCGCAAGAAATCCATTTCACGGGGTGATAGTGGAAAGGGAGGGGGAGGGAAGGATGAAGAACCAGAACTGTTGAAGGTTTTTGCACGCCGTTCTTTGAAACTGAAAGACAGCGAGAGTGAAGCTTTGGGACAGCAAGTCGCAACCAAGAGCCGCACTGAACCAGTATCAGAGCAGCAGGGAACAAAGTCAAGAGACAGCGATAAAGAGAATGAAGGCGGTGATTCACCACGTGAAGAAAGGAAGAAACAGATGATTAAAGAGCCACTCGGTGAATCAAAAATACACATTGATTCTAGTGAGACAATACCAGTCTTGAAAGCTTCCACCACAAGTATAAGTCTGTGTAACACCCCTCGAATTGGAAGCATTGTGACTGGAACAAACAAATATCAGCGATCTCTTAGCAGTGGAGCCACTATGAATAACGAACACACTACTCACAACTGTGATGCAAGCTTCATATATCGCAAAGATAATCCTGGGAACAGCCCTGACAAGCGACAAAGGCACAGAACTATTCCTGAAACCCCAAATACAGAATTGAGCTTGGAAAAGACACCTCATAGAGTATGGGCAAATATTTACAAGGAAAAGGAAATAGATATAACAAATTCTGAGACAAAGAGATTGAATAGTGACAAAATAAACTTGCAAGGTGAAAATATACCAATTTCTGGCAACAGTGAAGAAAGCAGTATGCCAAGATTTAAAAGAATCCAGCAGAGGAAAGAGGAGTGGGAACTACGAGCCCAGCAGGCATTGAAGAAAACATTACCATAGAAATTGTAGGTGAGTGTACACAGTTACTAAGGCTTATTACAAAACAACATTTCATATGAGCATTTCTTAATATTTATGTGAGCATAACAAAGTCTTACTAATAATCAGAGAATTTCACAGGAAACTTAACCATGTACAGTGGAACTTCCATTTAATGCTCCTTGATTTAAGCTTTTCCTCATTTAGAATCCAATTTCTGTGACTCTGTGTCAGTAACCTCAGAGTGAAATTTACTCAATTTTGTATTCTCCTCTTTTGTGTTAAAATCCACTAACTCTGAAAGAAACCATAAATTGGGGTTTTGCTGTGTTTGTGTAGTACATGTCCAGGAATCTTCCTGAGGGTAAAGGGCGGCTGGTGCATAAGGCTGACAACCTCACCGCCATCTGTGAGCCAATTGTCTAGAAAATGTAAGAGCCCCAACGTCTCACAACCCTGTGGGCCTCCATGGCCTGCCACAGGGATAGCTTTACTTTACTTTTTTATATAGTGCATGTATGTATATGTTATATACTGGACCTTAGGGGGCTCAGTCAGTAAAATGACTGGGGAATGGGCTGGACAAGTGGGGTTCAGTTCCTGGCTGGAGCAGACTGATTCCAGACTGGCCATACGGCCCTCCCAGTTTCCTATCCAGTGGGTACCAGAGGCTCTTTCTTGTGGATGAAGCTGACCACTTACCTCTGGTGCAGAGGTTGAGAATGCTTGAAATTATACTTCATATACTTCTACATATCTTCATCGTGTGTTGCTTAATTACGTGCAAGGATAACTTTACCTGTAACTTTAGCATTGTATATCATACTTATTATCTGGGATGACTCAGCTGGTATAGTGACTAGACTCCAGGGATGATGATTGAGGAATTTGGATTCAGCTCCCAGCAGGGCAGGAAATTTTTCCTTGCTCCTTAATGTCCACACTGGGTCTGAGGGCTCGCCAAAGCCTCACATCCAGTGGATACTGAGGGCTTTTTCTGTAGAGGTAAAGGGGGTGGGTTTGAAGCTGACAATTTACATCCATATAGTACTGAGGTTAAGAATATGTGGTGCTATACCTCCACTCCACCATATGCCATCATAGTTCAGTGCTCAGTTAAACATGGTGACAGTTTACCTTTACCTGATCATTTATATGTTCCTCAAAAATTCTGTTTCTTTTGTAATTGGTACCTCTGCCACACTACTTAAATAGAATACATCACTGTATTATAAAGCCTTATAAAGTTCTGTTACCTGTAGATTTCATACAGTGTCAAAATTAAATATTTCTTTATAACCTTTTTTTCCTAAGTCAGTTATTTAATGATGCTGTCAATATTGAGACTGTATAATCGTAGGATCGATGGTGAGATGATTACTGTTTGGGGAGCAGTTGGCAGGATAAGAATTGGAAGAAGACACTGAAGTGTTTGGAAAAAAACCTGTGCCAAAGCCATTCTTCCACCACAGATTGTACATGACCTGACATGGGATTGAATCTGTGCTGCCAGTGACTAAATACATGACCTATGGCACTGTTATTTGCATTCTTAAAATCAGATGTAATATATCAAGCTTATACAAATGTAGATTATATCTGTGAGCCCAGGCTTTTATTATCAACCACAGTTGAAAGATAAATAGCAAATAAAAATGATACTTCCAAAATTAACAGAATATTAACATTGTCAGAAAGATTAATAAATTTGGAACCCCAGCTTGCTATATACACGTATCTGAAATTATGAGGTACTGTATAGCTCTTAATGATAATGATTAATCATTAGAAGATAACTATTCGATTATAAGACACAGGGAATTGTACATAATTGTATAAATTATAGCTCTTATTTTGATGGTGAAATAATCACGTATAGTAGTTTGTAAAAAGAATGTATTTGAATACTTCAGTTACTTTTCTGAATACCAGAGAGACCATACATAGATTTCTGGTTAATCTGTTGGTTTCTATATGGCGTGTCAAAATCTGATCACTTTTTATATACCATATAGGTTCTCGGACTTCAAGAAGGAAACCAAATGTGCTACTTCAGTGTTGGAGGTGGTAGTGTAATACCACGAGGACCAGTAACTCATGGAAGTAATCATCACATCAGTTGAAATAACTCCTGCGCGTCAGAAATAAACTGAAAGTTAGTTAAGAACAAGTTAAATCTATACAAGAAGCATATTCAGTCTGAATACTGATGAGTCTCATACGAAGTGAATGGATGATAAAGCGACACATCTATATTATCAGTCGTGATAATGTTTTGCATTTCTCTTGACCAATTTGTTCATTGTGTGTCCTGTCATTGTTTCTTTTTGAACTGCTATCTGTAAACCAATACTTAGCAACTGACAATAAGATTATAGACACAATGTTGATAGGAAACATTGACAACAACTAGAATTTGCTGTGCAGTGTTTTATGAATTAGATGATAAAATGTGATACATTTATCACATATACAAAATAAGAGCCAACTGTTAATAACATGTATGTTACTTGTAGTTACTTTGCTTTTGTAGGTAGCAATTTTAACCTTTGTATAATATCATGTTGCAGTTTGTCATAGCTAAAATGCGGGAATTAATTTTAAAACATTTGTTTTAAAATATATGCATCTTGACTACATTAGCTGATTGCTACATTTTCCTGGTTATTATGAAGTTTTTACGTTTTCTTGAATGTGACTATTTCACATTGACAGAAATATTTTAAGTAATGACAAGAATGTTATTTATATTGTTGCAAAGAAGTGGGTAGTAAATATATTTTTGTCACTAGTGTTTATTGTTGCATACTAGACAGGGTGATTGTAAATGAGCTGTGAAGTTTTTAAAATTTATCTGAAGCTAAATATGATTGTGTATTTAAGAACAATGCGGAACATGAGTGAAGACTGCATGCTTATACCACCAATGTTCTCTGTACCCAAATTAATTTCTATCATGTTTATGAAAAGAACAATTATTCAAGAAGGAATTACATTATATGATCTGTATATCTTATTAAGACTTGTAAGATATATTTGAATTTTCTTATATGTTATATACTCAACAGATTGGATGAACAATTTTCATGTAGTGTCATAAATATAAAAGGGTCCCTGTGGACCAGATTCAACCAAAATAAAATTTTACAACTGCCTATATGTTCTACCTTGAATATCACCTAAAATTGTGATATCATTTATAGGTTGAAATATGCAGACTGGTAGATGGATAAGTAAACAGATGAATATGATGTTCCCCTAAGTCATTCATAGTTTCAAGCATTGTGTTTATACACTGAAAATGAAAGAAAAGTACAGCAACTCTTTCCTCAGCATCATCATCAGTAACCACGGAGTATATGAAGCCTCATGAGGAAATACGTGAGATACATTTCCCACATTGTCAAACACAGGTTGAAAGGGCCTAAAAAACCTTTCTGAGAACTTTATTTTGTACAACTCTTTTTGTGCATTGAATAAATAAAGTTTGTTTGCAATGAAGAAGTCTCTGTATCTTGTCACGTTTACGCTGCACAATGTCGCATAGTTAGAGACAGAAGTCATTTCTGAAAGGGTATATGAAGTTTAGCTCTGATATGAAAGGGGTATATTGACTGAAAATATTTGAACAATTGTGCTCTAGCTGCATAATGAATTTTTTTTTGGGTTGATTGACATGAAACTGTTTAAATCTTTCTTCATTATCTTGGTGTGACACTTAAGTGTTACAGTGTTACTTTAGGTAACAGAAGTTTTCACTGCTGTATTTCGTAGTATAAGAAACACACCAGTGTATGGAACTCATGAAGGTTTCTTAAGGCGAAATTATGATTTTTTTCCTCCCCCTGTTTGATCTTCTCAGTCAGTATGTAACTCCAGCTTTTCCTCAGAGATGGTGATAATGTTTGGTTTCTGGTTGCATCTTAGAATGACTTAGTAACACTTCTGCAATACTAGTACCTGCAGTGTATCTTTCTGGAAATGAAGTTATTGTTTTATATTATTTATTATTACTTGTTTTAACAGATATTGGTTTTACCAGAAATAGTTCCTGTGCCTAAATACCTGAACCTTGGTGCATTAACCATATCTCTAATGCATAACCCATTTTCATTGTTACTTCCAATGTTGAAGATACACTATGATTTTTAAGGCTGTTTCTGAGACTAAAACTTTACATCTTACATCCCAGGAATTGTGATATATTAACAGGAGGACCAAGTGTCTTTCACCACCTAATGTGTCTTATACGTACATTCCGATATAATGAGATGTTAATACTGCATATAGAATTGAAAAACTCACATTGGTTCTCTTTACTGAAACAGTACCTTCAAATAGATAATGTGTCCTACCTTCCTTGTCCATCTCTTCTCAACATCATTAAGTAATCTGCATACACGATTGAAATCGGGTTTACCAAGAATACTATATTGTAGTGACCATCTTCATTTCTGGAGATCCTGGATTACATCATGGGCTGTCATTTTCTTACAATTGGAATGGTAGATATTTAAAGTAAGGAATATAACTTTACACAGAATCTTGACCCTTTCTTTCTTAATGTGAACACTTGAAACTGATACTATATCAGTCCTGTCCCTAACATTTGAAAGTGTTGCATATGTATTTTTCACCTGTTTCACAGTGATTTCTGTTGGAGAATTAATTGACTTCCTGATGCATGAATAGATTATACATTATAAATAGGCAGAGTTTTTTTTCTTCACATGTTATTTGTAGTTTCTGACTAATTTTTGGTAACATGAAATAGTAATATAATTATTTATTTTTGAAACAATAAGAGAAAACATCTGTCTGTATAGCACTGGGAGATGGTTAAACACATTTTGATGGATATTTTGTTTTATATTCTCTAAATAAAATTTTTTTAAATAGTTCAGGTGATATCACTTTCTTAATGATAATTTTGAGAGAACTTGTAAAATATAAATGTGCTAATTAGCTCAGTAACTTATGATATTGTTAGGAAATATCAGGAGTAGTGGCGACATCTAAAACTGATAATTTAGCAAACTGAACTTTTATCTGTGAAATAGTAAACATGTGACTGACTACAATATCTGCACTCCTGAAGATTGCAGTCTTCTGGGATGGGTTGCCACCTGCAGTGGTACCTGGCTAGCATACTTTATGATGCACCATTCCATAAGGCCATCATTTTGATGGTAACTATGTGAGAACCTCACATCTCATATGTTTAACCTAACATTTAAGGTAGCTGCATAAAATGAGGATTCCATGTTCAAAAAGCTTTAAGACTGTGATTAACCCCTTCAAGACTCTCAAAATGGTAGCCGACATGCCCTTTAAATAATAGCAAGTCCTGGATATTAAAGTATTATCTTAGTTTCAATCTGTTTTGATGTATTACATTCCTTGATAAGGGGAGGACCATAGTAGAACATAAAACTACGATCTGTTAATGAAGATGAAATATTAGTACAGTCTAAGTGGAACTTCAAAATATCTCAGACACATGGTACAGCTCTTTCAAAAGAGCAGCCAGCTACATCTCAGAGATGATGTTAATTGATGGTTAATTAAGTAGTTGTGAAGTATGTACCAATATTATTGAAGATATTTGTGTTTGTAATGAATGCACTAAAATTCCTCATTGCAAGTTGTCTTCTGTTTTGAAAGACACTTATATTGACATTTTATCTTGATAACAGTTCCAGTTCTACATGATCAATTTAAATGTTATTTTCTTTTTGAAATCTGATTTACCTTTCCTTCCATTTTGATGGCCATGAAATGAATTTTAAAACGTATCATTTGTATCCTTCAAGTTCCTAACTGTTTACCGTATTTTTCTATACTTACTTATATCAGAGATATAAGCTGATATTAGCTGAAAATCGAAGATACTTCAGGACTGGTGTTGCTGAAGAGTTTAGATGAAATAGAGAATGTTGTGTGAGTATGTCACAGGAGTGTTAAAGTCTGCATTTAAAAGCATTTCTAGATTCTCTGATTATCAGGAATGTACATACATATTGGTATTTTTGTTCACTATAGGTAAACCTGGTTTGCTCTCTGTATCTCTGATAAAATGTTACAAGAAAATATATTATGAAAATCTGTATAGAAGAATATGTATGACATATTCTTTTAATTCATTTAGAGCTTAATAATGTTGATTATTTTTTTATTTATTATTTTTATGGTTTATTTAACAATGTGATTATTAGCTCAGACTGTACGGTGTCAAATTGTAGAATGAATAGTGAATAATGAATTGAAACAGATATGGAGGGAAACAGTCATAGCCTAATTTGTTGGTCTGTCCAAACATTTACCTGGAAGGAACTGTTGATTATCATAAGAAACCTCAGTTAGGCTATTCAGTGTTCTGGCTGAGATTTTAACTACACACCTCCAAAATACATGCCCAAAAATTACTGGTTGATCCAGCTTATTAACATGGTTCAGGTTATTATGAAGTATTTCTTAGATAATATCATGAATTAATCTGATATGTCTTTTGTTTTTCTTCTTGATATTGGTGTTCTTCTGTGCTTTGTTCCACAGTCAATATTCTTTTCAAAATTGACATAATAAACAGAAGAATATATGTATTGTGTGCATGTATCTATATATTTTCAAGAGTTCCAGAACTTCTGAAGGTAACAAAATACATTAGACTCAAAATGAATGTAAGTTGGAGAGGCAGAAGTTGGTTAAATATTTGCAGTAATATGAATGGAAACATTCAATTTTTCCTTTCATTTTTGAAGGACACTCTTTATAATATTTCTGAACTGTTAGAATGATAAACTCTGTAAAACATCGGAACAAGGGGTCAAAGACTCATCTTTTAAATAAAGGTATAACGTATGGTATGTTGAATGCAATAGTTTTCAGACTTGAAACATAAAATCCATAACGTAATGTAGAGGAAATATATATAAACAGAGAAAGCAAAAGAGTGTCTCTGTGATTCTGTTTTATTTTATACATAAATATTTTCTGCATAACATTTTGTAGAGAGTTGCTGTTCACAAGTCTGAAGTGGGTGTTCCAGCAAAATTGACATCCCACAATATAAATCATTCTCAGCAAACTGTTGTGCATTTCATAGCTGCATCAGTAAACAACATTTTTGTGTCCCCTTTCATTTAATTTATCTGCTGGCCTTGAAGAACATATGTATATGAATGAAATTAATTGTTCTTGCATAAAAGCAGGTACTAAGTTGACAACTTTCATATTTTTATGAACTGATATATAAAAGAAATTGTGTCACTGTTTAGTGATACAGTGAACCCTCCTCAAACATGGATTTGTCCAATGCCTGAAAATAATTATGAAGAGTTATTTGCTGAACACAGAAAGTTCAGTTATACTCAGTGTGCCAGACACTGTAGTAGCATTCAAATTATGTTCTGATGCCTAATTTTGTGCTAATAATTTATCTGATACTTAATATCCCATTGACATTTAATTTTAACCCTAGTGCTGCAATATTTGACTGAAGATGACCATGCATCCATTATTGTGTCATGTGGCTATGAATATGCATTTGTGTTGCTTTTTTTTCTTCCTCATATTTGTACTTTAAAATTACATTATTTTATGAAAATGGTGAGAAAATAATATGCAGCAAAAGGGTTGAAGTCTGAGTTTCTGTAGATACTTTATTTATTACACGGTTTGTTCATAAATTAATATCATTGCAGTATATTTGTTATTTTACTCTTTATTTACGTTGACTTTCCATTGGCATGTTCCTGTATCTCCATTAATCACATACAATATTAAGTTCATCCAGTGTGTATTCATTGAACATGCCACTTTCAAGGGACATTTGCCCCATGTTGGATGAGGATTTACTGTGTACCTTGTGAGTGGTTGTATATACATGTATATATGTATATGTATAGTCTGTATATAACTTGAGTGTTTACATTTATCTTGTGTGAATGATATTCAATATTTTTAACTGAATATTCAAACACTATTCTATTATTGATTATTGTTCTGGTAATAAATACCAAAGTATGGTAGGCGTTAGATGTGTGATTGATAATTCATTCATAGATTTAATAATATAAATATTTTCATGGATTAATATTAATAGGTATGTAATGATTCCCTAAAAATTTCAGTCAGAGGTGCACTCATTATGATATGGTTCTGTTTAAAGTGTTCAGTTTTCTGGGGTATTTTGTGAAGTGGATCTTTTGGCATCCTCAGGTGACTGGTTGTGTTCGCAATAGCAATATTGTGGCATGTTCTTTTACTGTGGTTTCACTAAGGATTAAACTTGGCATTTATACACTACTGATATGTGTGTTCAGTAATAAACCAGGGAAGGAGAGAAAGGGGAAAAGAAGTATGTAAATGGAAACATTTTTTAGGTATATGATATACAGTAATACATTCAGTGCTCTTGTACTGAAATATCTTGTTTTTTAACGTGAAAATAAAATATGTGATTATTACTGAGGGCAATGAAGATGCAGAATTCTTGAGGAGAAACCTGTAGGAAAGGAGCCACTTGGAAATTTAAGAAAAAGATATAAGGATGATATTAAGATGGCTCTTAAGGAACTAGAGTCATGCCACAATTTCATTATAGCTTGTGTCAGTGCTCAGTACTATCTGCCTGAATACAGTATTAGCTAACAGTTACATACTTTCCAGGTGCATTGCCAGCCACTTCTTTGCAAGAATATTGCCTACTGGATTCTTTCTCCTACTAGATATAACAATACATACTCTTTTAACAACTGGAAAGTGTGAACAGCATGCTTTGACATCTTGAGTTGAAATGTTTATCTGAAAACAGTGCTACATTCTTCCGCATGGTCTCAATCTCACTATATCACAGACAGGTGGGGCTAGGAAACTTTAAATTCTGTCAAGACTTGAGGTTTTTTTTTGTGGGGGTGGGATGTGAGTTAAATTGCCCCAGCGTCATGTCCATTGATGGTCTTTGATATTTGTAATGTTGAGGTTTTGGGTTCACTGTCAGCTATTGGAGGTTGAAGTAACAATAAATATATTATCAGTTACATATTTAATTCCCTTTGTCTTGTTTTAAAGGTGTATTTAATCCTCAAAATCTTGAAGCAGACCACATTTTTTCTAGAAATAAGTGTAGCATAACTGCATTAAAAACAAACAAAAGGGAAGAATTGAGAAGGCAGAGATATGTTTGCTCAGTGTGGTCGCTGGAAACAGAATTACAATTCATAAATGTAATTAAAACATAGAGAATAAATTACGTTAACAGGTACCAAAACAAAAATTTAAAAGAGGATTACCATAAGCAATGGCTAGAACTCTTGGAAAGGATGCCTAAAACAGTCCCAAGACCAGCCTATCAGTGTAACTAGCAGTATCATAATAATTAGTCAGCCAGAACTTTTTTCTAGAACTATGTTTGCTTTTGCTCTCATTTTATGTTCTAGCTGCATGGTAGAAACATATCTCTACCAGCAGTTATGTGGCTTTTGACAAGGCTGCAGGTATGCATCAGTTGTTTGCTGGCATATGCACTAGCACATGCAGACTGAAGGAAGGCACTGGCAATAATCATACATGGATCACTTCAGAGTCTGTTAACTTGGCTTCAATCATATCTGAAGAGTGCTGGAATTGATTGTGGCAGCTGCTAAAAGAAAATAACAGAAACAACACAAATCTTTCATTATGATGAAGCCAGTCACCTGAAGATGAAGCTAAATCTATTTCCTGAAATATTAAGCACGTCAGTATACCTTTGACAATGGATGATGTTAAACTTAAATTTAAAGTTTTATTGTCTTCACTCAAGTGCCTATATAATTCAGTTGTATAATTACAGTGATACTCTGTCTCTTTCTTCTGTAACATAAAATTAATTGTCATATATATCAAGCCATGTGTGATAGCAATGTCGTGAACCAAAATAGAACACAGAAGGCAAAGTATTCTGCATGATCCAATATGTACATAAAACTACTGTGGTGTGTGGTAAAATTATACTGATTAACAAAGCATTAGTATTTGAACAAATTCATAATTCGTAACTGATCTTTGACAGTATGTATGAGTTTTATCCACAGAAGGCTGTGTGTGTTTGTGTCTTAAAAGAATAGTTGTATATAGTTAGCTCATTGCTTTTGAAAAATTTGAAAATGTATTTTTATGGTATAATAGTTACAAAATTGCAGCATGGTATATTCTGGCTTTGAATAGCAAGGTGCATTTTTTGTAATATACCCAATAAAGCTCTAGAATAACTAATTTGCTAAAATATGTATATTGTATGTCACTTCCTTTATTGAAACGCCACAGGATTAATAAATTAATACCTAATAATAAATGTAACATACAACAAGACAGTGCTTATGCATCTAGGCTTCAGTTTTATAGTTAGGATAATCTGGTGAACACTGGTATGTTGAATATCTATTACATATAAACTTTTTAGAACTAGGAGGTTAGTACGTGAATGAGTGAGGTGGGAAGTTTATACAGAATTTTACTTTGAAAACCTGAAAAGAAGGGGTCTGTTGCAATATTTAAGCATAGAGAAGAGGATAATGCTTATCTTGAAAAATTAGGCTGTAAGAGTGTAGACTGGATAACTGGCTCAGGAGGGGGGCAGTGATGGCTTTTTGTGGGCATTATAATGAACTTCATGATCCATAAACGTGAAGAATTTCTTGTTGTATTATTAAGCATCAAACTTCTCAAGTAAGTGTCTGGTACATAAATGTATTGAGGATATCTAGTGCAGTCAACTGTTTATTAATGCGGGGCAGTCAAGTTTTGTCGCGTTATCTCCTTAAGGTTTGGAACATTTTTATAGTATTATTATTTATTACATGCAACATGCACATTTAACTGGCACATTAATGTCGTGCTGTAAATTACATTCATATGGATCCAAAGAGCAGAGCAGTAATTTGCTGCTGGACTTTGCCATCATAGTCATTCATGGATTCAGGCCCCATTTGAAACATTTACCATGTTTTTGTTTGTTCCAAGACCATTTATGCATTCTGAATGGGGCCTGCTCTTTGATGAGCAGAGGGGTTGTTCTTTCTGAGACTAGCTCAGAACAGAGCAGTAACTTGCTGTTGGCCTTTCAGGATGTGATGGATCCAAAGTAAATATTCAGTACTTGTAACGCAGAACAGTGTGAATAGGTGGGACCCAAATTCTGCTAGAAGTGTGAACTGGACTTTGGCACAATGTGTAGAATGGCACTTGGCCCCATTCAGCATATTCTCCAATGAACACAGGGGTGCCATTTTCCTTCAGAATAGCCATATATCAAATTATATGGTGTTATAACCCAAAAGATTACAAATTGTAATAATTGATTTGAAGCTCTCACAGTGACTCTATGCAATGAAGTCTTCTCAAATGATCAGCTGTGACAGTGTGGAGTCAATATCCAATGTTTCATAAAAATTCTTCAGTCTTTGTAACAGAATATGATTTCACATGTGTCAGGTGGGAGAGGACACCACTGACCATCTGATTCCACCCATTGTTCCATCAGGGGTATGTCCTGGCACATCTTAGAGCATCCCTTTTATAAGTTTTTTATTTACAAGTCCTGTCAGTGTCGAGACTGTGTAGTGTCCATGATTGCATGATGAATGAATGTTGAGCAGTTGGTGGAATGAGAAATGGCAAGGGAAATGGAAGCACTTGGAGAAACCTGCCACAGTGCTACTTTACCTACTGCAGATTCCACACGACCTGACTTGGGATTGAACCTAGGCTGCCATGGTGGGAAGCCAGCGACAAACAGCTTTGGTTAGGATATGGTCTGAAGATAATATTTTGCGGTATAAATATGTGTGAATTTGAAAGTAAATTTTCCTGTTAACTGTGAACGATCTCGTGGTTCTGATTATGATGCCCCATCTCAATCATGAATATCAACAATATTGTCAGTTGGTATATGTCCATAGGACCAGACATCATTCTAAGCTTTCCCGCGGATATTGGATTGGAGACCCATACTCAAGAAATTACCTGAAGATGGCAGCATAGTACGAGTAGTCTGTGCTGCCATCTATGTCAATCAACTAAGGCGTTATTTTGAAGTGTGGAACGAAACACATCTCATATTCTATTTAGCCCTGATCCTCTATGTACAACTCACACAATTCTTGGAATAGTTACTTCTCTGACAATAGATAATATCAATTCACACACAGATTTAAAGTATTTCTGAGAGGGAAATTATTTTGGACGTGGGATATTTTAATGTCAGTATGAGGAATTCCGCCTAGTGGTACAACTGATTCATCCCACAGCGAATTATTGGTTAGTGTAGAAGGTTTAAGAAGACGAAGTTGTAACTCAAAGGACCATCGAGTCGTTTGAATTACACTGCTCTCTTATTTCGACAGTAACGTAGGTGAGTAAATATTGCCTTAGTACTTAATGTGCTGTGCAAATACTGTGTTAGGCGTTTCTGTTGCTATGGTAACTTACCCCTCTGCCACTCCTACATGGGAACTGGGGCACAGGTTTTTGAAATTACATGTGTTATGTGAAGAATATTTGTTATAGAGTTTATAGTGTTTTTAGTGTTGGTAGGGTTATATATGTTATAACTCGTTATGACAATTACTGGTAAATTTAATGATAGAACATGGACAAGAAAATACTTAACTAGAACTGCTATGTGTAACAGGCACGGTAAAGAGATAGTTGTGGGAACTTCCCACAGTCCAACACACTACTCCTTCGGTCAAAACAGGCAGCTCAAACTCTTTCTGTCAGACAGACAGCTCCTTTCCTTTGAATCAACCAGACAATTCTTACTCCCAGGGCATATCAAGTCACACTGCGAGGTGACCCCACTTGTAAACACATACATATCCAGGAAGGGGAAAAGGTCTGGGCATGGATCTCGATGAGATCTTAAGTCGGGAATGCCCGTGCTGGCGAGGACCAGCAGCAGTTTAACTGACCGGTCAATAAAGTACGCACACACCCAGAGGGGAGGGGCTGGAGATAAGCGAGCTCTGCTTCCCTGTGGAGGCAATTAAAATACTTAAAGGAAACGATTTGTTTTGACAGCTCTTCTTTGGGGGGGGGGTGCGTGAAAGGTCCTTTAAGTTGATATGGTTAGGTGATCTACTGAAGATCTGAGCTGTCATTTATATTTTAAAATAAATGTAATATTATTCAAATACAAGATGGGGATTCTGCTTACTGTCTTTGGACTGTGACTTGGAAATTACCACAAGAAAGGGCTGGATTTTGTTTTAGTTTTTGTTTGCTATTGTCTAACTTGCTACAGCCATGACTCATGGTGGTAAATATTAAAATAGCCTCTGGAGTTGATTAATGATTGTGAAATGAATGAATACTAAAGCAGTTCCCAGGTGGAAGATCAACATTTTGCCTGTAAATTCTTTTGCTGCAATGACTGGAAAATGTAGTTCTCCATTATTTATAATAATATTACAGTCTGAAGTCAGTTTTTTACTTTGCATTTCTTACAGAATTGTTAGTACTATTTAAGCAATTAAATTATGTGTATGAGACTGTAAAAGTTTATATCAGTTATTTACTGTATTTATGACAAAGCATTATGTTTGGTCATTGCCCATTATCTGGACCAAAAACATGTATGACATTGTAATGTTGGTACCCTTACCTTTTATCTGGAATTAGAGTCGGTGTCTAAAAACACTCTGTACCAAATTAATCCAGCAAATAGTTAATGTACTCATATATTGTTTTGCAACATGAATCAACCCCAGACACTTCCGGTTTTGTATAATATATCCACTCCTCATACTGATGCAATTTCTTCAAATGTAAGCCCTATCGGTGGCTGTTACGTGGTTCACATTTTCACATTATGAAGTCTTGTAGTACTGCTGGTGGTCAATACTAGCAGTCACAAATCATTGGTATGTCAGTGCTTGGCTGACATGCTACTGACAAAGAAGAGAGTGAAGTTGCTTTCCCACTGACTTGCTGTCATGACACCAACTTCTGGTATTTGTTAGTTGCTCATTGATTTCATCCCTTTTAGGTGCAAATATTATCCTGAGAATTTGTGTTTCCAAATTTTTGTAATTTAATAACAAAGGGATGATGTAAGTAGGTAATTTAATATATATTGGCATGTGTATTAGTGACTTGTGGACGTGGTTTGGATTGGTGAATCGATTTATTGGATATTCACAAGTCCTAAGTACAGTAAGTAAGTAATACTGAGATTACTTTAACTATAAGACACAAATGGGAGGCACGCGGTAGCGTAGTTGGTTTATGGGCTATGATACAAGCCGGAAGGTCGCGGGTTCACGTCACGATGAGGTCATTGGATTTTTTTTTCAATTGACCTAATCCTTCCAGCCGCATTATGGCCCTCGGGTCCACTCAGCCTCTAACAGAAATGAGTATCAGGAATTAATTAAATAATTTTCCTGGGGAGTAAAGCGCTGCTGACAACCTTACCGCCATCTTTGAGCCGATTGTCTAGATAATGTTGGACCCTCAATGTCTCACAACACTATGGGCCTTCACGGCCTGTTACAGGGATAACTTTACTTTACTTTTAATAAGACACAGAGCAAAGTATTCAACGTCTGCTTGCTTGGCAACACGATGAATCTTCAAGAGTCTGTAGTCACTCGAATTCTTACTCTCGAACTCTCTCACACTTACGTGAACGACGTCTGTCTCTCGAAAGCACACTAATTCACTTCTGACTCACGGCTTCTGAACTAGCCTCCTTTTATCCCTGCTAGGTAATCACCTCTTTGAAGAGTTCTGTGTTCGAGTCGAGTCGAATCGAGTCTTATGTTACGACCGACGGTTAGTCGGCCAGTGTGTCTCGGAATAAAGCACCCATCTTGGGCTTATGGCCAGATTTTTATTACTGTCAGACAGCTGCGGGTTTGTTGATCTGGGACGCTATCTTTGAGGAGAAGACGTGTCTGTCGTTTAAAATTGCTTGTGGCCCTCGCCAGTGGAGTCATTTTCGGGTCCGAGCTCCGTGGGACTCGCTACCATATTTTACTGTCTCAGATTCGAGACTTCCCTTTTTGTCGCCTCCTACGACTCGCAGGTATTCGACCCCGCCTCCACACGGGATTTGTTTATATACGCGTTGTCACGGGAACGTATTTACAGTTGCTACCGAGGCAACGATACCTTCTATGCTATTTGTTGTAACGTGTCAATATTCGTTGCCGCGGAAATATGATTACCGAACCTGGCTCCAATTCTTCTATAATTTAATAATCTGCATAATTTAGAGAGATAACCTATGATAATGAAATCTGGGATGTTATTATAAAGGGCTGGACACATTTCAGATGTAGGAAACAGTAGATGCATATAGAATTTTGGCTGGGAAACCGTTTGGATCTTTGGAAAGTGAGATGTGAGGTGAGTGAAATCGGCCCAGGCTCATTTGTAGTGGCGCACATTAGCATTAGAGATGTTGAATTTTTTAGTTCTAGTATTAGTGAGCTAAACCCTCTCTCTGCTAAAGTTGGCACTAACTTCGCTGATAAGCGGCGGTCGCTCGGTCGGTACAGTTCGCTTGCAGACTCAAGCAACGGAGTTTGTTTTGTTTATTAGTGAGTTAATTTGTTATGTACATTAATTAATTTACTTACAAGGAACTTTCAGAATCTCTTCCTTTCCTTTGGCCTACTATTTGGCAGAGGTTTTACCATTTGTGTCCTGCGCATTGTAACTCTTGTTGGATGGGGGGGGGGGGGGGGAAGAGGGTTTTAAAAAGTTGTTTGTGCATGTTTGCTATCGA
>NW_019725428.1:1410872-1430575 GCF_002891405.2 Cryptotermes secundus
TCGAAGAAGTCAGTCGCGGAACAGACTTCGAAGAAGAAAGTCGGGGATCGCCCGTCTAAGAAGTCAGTTTGGAATATCCGTCTAAGGAGTCAGTCTCGCCGGAATATTGTGAGCAGGATTGTAACACTGCAGGCGCAGATGATTGTAAAGTGTGTGTAAATGAGCGAAAGAAATAAATTCGCTATATATCAGACGACGGCGTCAACGTATTTGTAGCGTGGCACACCAGACACGCTACAATACCTAATCCCAACGGCCGAAATTACATGCCAGTTAGACATAACCTAAAAATTTCGATCTGCTAACGTGTTTTATTGTTTTAATTAAGAAAGTTTGATACAGTATTTACAGGTACGTATGTGATTGATACCAGACTGTCACCGTTCACCTTACACAATTCGCCATCCTTTATTTATTTATTATTTTGGGGATTGATGATTCTGTTGAAATGGAATTGATTGGGTTAGTTGGGAAGGTGTACGCTACTAGTGTGGTCGTTTACATGAGAATCTCAGGGGTGCTGAATGGCCATAGTTTCACGCAGTGATAAACCAATATCAGGGCCCTCCTGTCACAGTACTCACTGATTTATTGCACAGGTTGATATACTCTGTCACTGGATAGTAAAAAAGTACCGTGATTTCATAGTTTTTGTTTACAATTGTAAATTTTATAATTGAATTTATCCGCTGTTTAGATGCCAAACAATTTGTAGCACATGAACACTTTAATAACTATTCGTGAAAACTTAAAACTCTATTTATGACTGCGTTTAGCTAACATCTTTACTGTCACGAGTGGCGCGAAGTTTATCTCGGCGAGAACCATCCAAAGACTGTTGAAGTAGCCGTTTCGAAGCAATTTATATAAATCTGGAAATTTGCGGTGTCTTGGAAATAGCGTGGAAACTTTCGCTGTTGGTGGAATTGAAATTGTGGGATTCTCCACGAACCCAATCTTATGGTTTTATTGTTTCTTTTAATTTAATTGCCTTAACAGTTTGCGTGAGGTATTAGCTCTGGGGATAACGTTCCTGCCCTGCCCCAGTCTGGAATTCACTTATTGTTTAAACCGCCAAACGTCGAAATTAAATCGACGTAAGTAAATTTCAAATTAATTTACGTTAAAACTCTGTATTACCCCAACGAAACAAAAGGAGTGTGGCGTTTGGTTCTGACATCATCGGCTTTGCAAAAAAGAAAACTCCGTTGTCTGTAGTCCGCAAGCGAACTATACCGACCAAGCGACCGCCGCTTGTCGGCGAAGTTAGTGCCAACTTTAGCGGATAGAGGGTGTCGCTTGGTCAGCGCAACGAATCCTCGCGGTCGTTAATCTCGGGTTTCTAGACCGGAGCCGCAATTTCCTGAAATAGCTTCTCAGTTATGCTCACGGCGCTGAGTGGATCCCATTCCAGATCCACTACTTCTCAGAAAATCTGGTAGGTCCGGGAATCGAACCTGGACTTCTGGATCTACAGTCAGGAACTCTGACCACTAGACCAGAGGCGGTCTCATCGGCTTTGTGTTAATCGAAATGTTATAACCAAATTTTGAATAAGTACATGAATATTAATTAATCATTTCACAAAATTGTAAATAGGCCTTGGGGAGATCAGTGTCAAAATGTTACGGTCACAGTTATAATTTCTAATTAATTATTGCGGTTAAACAGGAAGTATCGCGCGCCCATCGTGTTATTTTACTGTGAAAAGTGACGAAACATGGGGGGAATACAGTTGAAGTTTTCCGAAGCACAAGCAGTGTCTTCTTTTCAAGATAGAAATGGATCTTGGACGGTTGAAATAAGGGACATGAATACAGTTAATAGAGAAAAAACGCTTGAGAATAATTAAAGTCTACACTAGAGCACACGATATTAAGACTGTCGGCGTTAGGAACAAATTGAAAATACAGCCAGTACAAAATAAAATAGAGAAACACAATACTGGATAAACCATGTGGGTAGAATAACTGATGAAACAGTATCGAAGCGGATTCCAAAGTATAAACCAAAGGTTGTTAAGACCGAGGGAAGACACTGGAGAAGATGCAAAATCCGAAACAGGCGTCTTTGCTTATACCTCGAAGTGAAGGGGAAAGCAAAAGGACGAGGAAGAAGAGGAGGAACATGACATTTGGATTATGAAGAAGCGTCTTTTATGTAGTTCTTGTTGACAGTATACAGTGCACGAAATACATCACATTGTTTATGTCTGTTGGCTTGATAACAGTCAGGACAGGGAGGTGTAATGGAATTGAGGTATAAACATCTTTGATGTAAAGATGAAGCAACAACTTATCCTCCATCTTGCCTGTATTGACCTGCCGGCTTGTTTTGCCAGTTCTCTGAGTGGCAGACAAGTGTGTATTTGAGAGGTTAAACAACCCAGACTGACACCAAGTTATCCGATGTGCTTTGGCAGTGTTTTGTATTTGTGGAGACTGGCCACTACCAGGCGTGAAGCAAACTCCGCGGCACTTCAGTTATTTTTGTTATCATAACATTTTCTAGCCGTCAAGAAGGTAGAAATCGAGCAAGTTAAGGTGTCGGTAACACTGTAGACTTGTTTTTCGGACGTATATGTTGAAATCTTGGCGGTATTGCCGTATATTTTGATATTCGTCGTGATTTTCCTCGGGTCTCCAGGGGCTGCCCGGGTGGTATAGTACGTTGAAAGGCTATGGCTGCCTCAGTCCAAACTGGTACTCCTCAATTTGACTTGGTTCGTCCTGGTCCGTCACACTAGTAATAGTATAGAATTACTAACGCCGTACAGTGTGATTGATAAGAAGAGAAGAAACATAAAGGACACGAACCAAATTGGTTCTAAATTTTAGCAAAAAGTTTCTTAAACCATATTTGTAAATAAGGGACACGCGGTAGCTAAGTTGGTTGAGGCACTGTGCTACAAGCCGGAAGTTCGCGGGATCGAATCCCGATGAGGTGGATTTTTTAAATTTACATAATCCTTCCATCCGCACTATGGCCCTGGGTTCGACTCAGCCTCTAACAGAAATGAGTACCAGGAATATTCTTGGGAGCAAAGGGCGGCCGGTGCGTACGGCTGAGAACCTTATCGCCATCTATGAGCCGATTGTCTAGAAAATGTGGGAACCTCAACATCTTACAACCCTATGGGCCTCCACGACCTTTACTTACTTACTTTACTTTTACTTGTACTTGTAAATAGACTAATTATACTAATTTACAAATGTTTAATACATTCTTGCACGTCGCAGAAATGGTTAAAGGATAATAGTATTTTATATTTATGACATTGTAATAGTAGTGTTGTATGGATAATGACCAATGACATTGTAATAGTAGTGTTGTATGGATAATGACCAATGACATTGTAATAGTAGTTTCCGCACGTATTGATAATGTCCTTCTGAAGATGGTCTCTCCGACCGAAACATGTAAAGGATGAGAGATTAAAAAAAACACAATATTTGTTAATCGTAGTCCTCAGTTTTCGTGATTTTAATCCTTTGCAATTGAAGCTGTGTCGTTAAGTAGCTTTTGAATGAAGAGTTGGAGGCAGCAGATTCCTGCGAAATTTTGATACCTCTCTGCCAAACTACATGGCATAATATCCGAGAAGACCGTAATCTTGATACCGCCGTCAGAAGCCCAAATATCTCAGACTGGGGGCATTTATATTTTACCTATAAGCAGTAATGTAATGTAATGTACAGTTCTTCAGCCGCTAATAATGTTTTCAGAAGGATCACAGCTTCACTCGAGGATACTTTTCCTTTGTATGATACTAGTTAATTTGTTAATTAATATAATTGTTATATTTATTTTTCTGTAGCATGTATTTTACCGATCTAGAAAACCGAAATTAACGACAAAGGTCACATTGAAATTTCAATCTCGTCCTGTCGCTTGCATCCTAATGTAATTCGCAGGTTATTAGAACAAGCTGCTGAACTGAATAGTTGCAAACAGAAACACAAATTTTAGTGGCAGTATTTAATGCCCTACAGGCAGATTAGCTCCCCGTTTTGTGATCTTCGGTTTGTGGGCTGTAGTGGATCTACCAAAGCTGCGAGATACTTTTATCACGTAGGTTTAATGCAGGTGCTGTTGGCAGGAAACACCGTTCTGTTTGACTTGTTGAGGGCGTTTTGGTACGTTATGGCGACTAGTTTCTGTGCTTTTTTCTATGCCCTTTTACGCTGTTTGAGAACTTATTATACGGGATATTGACCCCTTGGTATTGAGTTAGAGAAGGTACTTCTCTTGAGAAGTTCACAGAACCTTCATCACAAGAAAAGGAGATAGGCACAGGAAAGCAAAACAAAAAACATTTGCAGTTACTTCAAGACTTTGATGCGTTAAAGAAGGAACAGTCGGATATTTTGATTCGTTAATGCGTCACTGTAGATTAAAAATTCTGCATGTTTAAAATTCAAAGAAATCTTGTTCACATTCGGTGGATACAGTTTTCATACTTCATAATGAAAATACTCTCGAATCACTTGGTACACATCAGCGTGTATGGGAAGGTAATATTAAAACGAAACTTAAATATAGTGTGGACCGATGTAAGTTTTTGAAATTTTCACGATGGTAACAGGTCAGGTTGTGGTTTTATGGGTTGTGACTCTGTAGTCTCGTTTCGGAGGTACATGCTCTTTCGGTCTTCACAGCCCGAGTGTGCCCTGAAAAGCCGAAAAGCCGTTTTCCTGTTACTCATTCTTACGTGCTCGAACGGGGTCATCTCTCCTTTGGATCTAAACAGCCACATTCCTTACCGCAGGCATATACAACCCAACCGATTTCTCACCCTCATTCACTTCAACCTTGAAGATTGACACACCATATTCCTCCGAAATGTCGGTATCCATCAGTGCAGTGGTTTTCAAAGTGTGATCCGTGGACCCATATGAGTATACGACATATTCTTTTTTTCCTTCGGATTTTAAGTTAGAAGGAAAACACATTGCACAGAACGTCTTCAATATTTCATAAGATCTGCTTATCTGGAATAGCGGTATACGCAGAACATGATTTGGACTCAAAATTGTGCACGGGTATCTATACATAGAAACAAACTCCGTGGATTGAGTCCGCAAGCGAACTATATCGACCGAGTGACCGCCGCTTGTCGGCGAAGTTAATGTCAACTTAGCGGATAGAGGGTGTCACGTGGTCAGCGCAAGGAATCCCCACGGCCGTTAATTTCGGTTTTGTAGCACGGGTATCTACACGTATACTAGTTACAAAGTGGTACCTCAGCCATGTAGAGGGATGAGGGGCCCTTAAGTGTGCAGTGTGTCGCTATGCGGTCTTTGAAGTTGAGAACCACTGGCCTACACAACCCAGAATTCCACATTCTGAACTGTATAGACGGGCGTAAACTGGTCCAGAACAAGGCGGAGTGGCGGGCTTGTCTGGACAGGTTAATGAACCTTGAGTTTCAAATATGGGTAACTTTTGACCAGATGAGCTACTGCAGGTTTCTCAAGGACTGATCCTTGAAATGGTTAGTAAACGGACATAAAGATCATGGAAAGTAGGAGCAGATCCTACATTTTACGCTTGTGTTTAATGTATGACCCGTTTGTGTTGCTGAGCATTAAATTAGAAAACCCCGCTGTCTCTAAAATAAACACAAATAAGCGAGGAAATAAATCGTGGAAGAGGAGTAAAGTGGAATATCACTAAAAATATTTAATTAGTTTTTGCAATATCCTTCCCCATCCCCCTCAAGCTTTGAGTTTGACTGTGGCACAGAATTAAAAAAAAAAACAGGGCAGGAAAATGGAATCCCAAGTGGTCGTTTGCATGTTTTTCTGCTGACGGTCATAAATCATCTCTTTCTTTCTCGTATGTATCCTGTAGCAGCCGCATAATGCACAGTTCTATTGACAAGGATTAATGTTGGCTAGTTTGAAGTGTAGGCTAGGGCATTCACTTTGTGCCCTGGGAAATAGAATTGGTTTCAACTCAACCACACTGATCGAATTTCTGGTTCCTATATCATCCCTCATTTACGTAATCATCAAACACATGAGCGATTGGATAACCGCACGTTCGTAGGAACACACGCACGTACGCACACGTGTAGGCTTACCTACGCTTCGGAATAGTGATTTTATGCTATGGTGCACAATTATGTTCTCCCTTAACGCTAAAATCGAACGTACTGGTGGTACCATTTTCATTCTTCTATACCAGAGGGAACCGGGATAGCTCTGTCAGTATAGCTACCGGTTGGAATGAATGTATGTATAAGGGGTGGGCCTTCTTGGCCCTTGCACCGGGACCACAGTGATCTATTGTGCCACTACCGGCTGGAATGTCGGTGTTCTATTCCCGGCAGGTGCAATTTTTTTTCTCTTCTCAACAGAGTCCAGACCGGCTCTGCGGCCCACCCAGCCTCCTAGCCAATGAGTACCGGGAGTAAAGCGGCCGGGACGTGAAGCTGACCACTCACCTCCATCTAGTGCCGAGGTCAAGAATGGTGGAGCTACACCTGTACTCCCCATACATCTTCATTGTGTGGTGCCCAATTAATTAAGCACAGGAATGACTTTACCTTTGCCTTGGACTATGGGTCGTCAACTTTTCTGTTTGGATGGCTGGAAACTAGAACTTATTACGCGTGTAGTATGACTTTTCTAAAAGAAAATATACGAACTGAAGTAATTAGATACGGAAATCTTTATATAATATGTAGGAGCTATGCTACCGTCAACACAACAAATATTTCAGTGTTACATTTTTATTTACTGCGACATGTTTCGGTCATAAATGACCGTCATCAGGCAGGATTACGTATAGTAATTGAAATACCGATACGGATCATTATCGGTGCACCGATGGTCATGTATGACCGAAACATGTCGCAGTAAATAAAGATCTAATGTAATACTGAAATATTGTTGTGTTGACGGTAGCATAGTTCCTACATATTATATATTATCTGAGACACACAACAGGATGCAACCAATGAAAAAAAAAAATGGAAATCTTAGCTTGCACCTTATGTTCTTGTATTTCAGAGATTTTACAAAACATTGTTATAGGTCCGTCTATGTCACAAAAATGCCGAATGAGCAGCGACTCAAGTCTCTTCACTTGTGCCCGAACGCCTCAATTAATGACACCTGAACATTGTGTACATCTTTATAAATTCTCCACTCGTTAAGATTTCGATTTTAGGAGCGGAAATATCCGCATTCTTCGCGATTATTATCGAACAACAAGGAGCAACGATGGTTAGGAAGAGTTGAATCTTCTGGGATGTAACGTCATGTAGGCCGTTGCCGAAGCTTTGCTTGCTCCTGCTTCTTGCTTGGCTTACTCTTCAGCCCTGAAGATGGAGGCGGTATGTGCCTCTGAAACGTCGGTTGACTTTTCAACGGACTACACGGCGTTACATCCTACAAGCTAGGGCTCTTCATAAAGAATTACCAATATAATATTTATAATAAATATTACTAATAATAATGGGTTCTGGATTCGATGATTGAATTTATTGGCACTTACTTACAATTACTGTTAATTATGACAACTCACACATTGACCTCATTGAACTCCTTCTGAATCACCGCTTTTTTTATGAATTCCAAGCGGTCCGAATATACGTAGGTCACCACTCCAAACGGTTCTCCTGTCCCCTCTGTTATCCTTTGCAGCGGAAACTGTGTTTAGCGACTTGCTACCTAGCAACGACTCGTTCATTGCTATTCGTTGCAGCGGGAACGTGATTACCGAGCCATTGCTTAGCAACGGACGTCCTCTCTGACTCCACTATTCCGGCTTTCAGGTGGTATTTACCGAAGCTTTGTCTAGCAATATTCATATTCCGTCACATTCTTCCCTCCTTAAGGCTGTTCGTCCCGAATAGCCTATCGGTATATCACCGTTCCTTCTCTTCCAGTGTTNCCGTTCCTTCTTTTCCAGTGTTTTGCTCGTGACGTCTTCTTGTGGCACGGTCTTTCCGGCGGTGACCACTCTCCAACCGCTACCACCGCTCCCTCATTAAGGCCGCTCGTCCCGAGAGACTACCTAATGAGGGAGACATACTAAGAAGTGTATAAAGAGTATTAGCATTCCTTGCTTGCTTCCTGTTTTTTGGTCAGCTTCACACCACGGTCTCTTTACTCCCAGTACCCATTGGATAGGAGGGGTACGTAGCAGCGTAATTGGTTGAGGCACTATGCTACAATCCGGAAGGCCGCGGGTTCGGGACCCTATGAGGTCATTGGATTTTTCAGTTAACCTAATCCTTCCAGCCGCATTATGGCCCTGGTGTGGACTCAGCCTCTAACAGAAATGAGTACCAGGAATCTTGCTTGGGGTAAAGGGCGGCCGGCGCATAAGGCTGACAACCTTACAGCCATCTGTGAGCCGATTATCTAGGAAATATGGGAGCCTCAACGTCTCACAACCCTATGGGCTTCCACAGCCTGTTACAGGGATAGCTTTACTTTTACCCATTGGATAGGAGACTAGGTGGGCTTCAGATCCCACCTTTTTGTCATATCTTTGCTCTAACAGAAACGCTGGATTTAGTTCGCAAAGCACTTGCTTTCCTCAACCCTTGTCTTCCTCTTGTATTGATATTGATATGGAATACGAGACTTCACTGTTTCCTGAGTAGAAAGACAATCGTAAGTTCGTGTTTGTATTATCAGGATGAATTCTTGTTTGACTTTTCGGATGGCCTCATGTTATACGGCTCAAAGAGACTGAATTATTTAAGCTAACAGTGGAAACGAGGGCAGAGACTCAGTGCCCCCTTGTTTTATTGTATGAGTTCATGGGTCTCCACTGACGGTCCGAGTTGTGTTTCACTGGCAAGTATACCTCCATAGAGCTATCTTTTTGGATAGAGAAGTGGTTCACAGATGGTGGTGAAATTGTCAGCCTTACGCGCCGTCCGCCCTTTACTACCAGGAAGATTCCTGGTACCCATTTCTGTTAGAGGCCGAGTCGGCCCCAGGGTCATATTGCGGCTGGAAGGATTAGGTCAATTGAAAAATCCAGTGACCTCATCGGGAATCGAACCCGCGTTCTTCCGGCTTTGTATCACAGTGCCTCGACCAACTACGCTACCGCCTGTCCCCGATAAATACAGTAGCGTGGTTAAATAAGCCAAGGATAAAGTAGCATTTAAGGAAGTGACCACGTTGTCATAATCTGTAGTGGCTGTTCAACATGGCGTCGTTTACTTCAGCTTTATTGGACGGTGGCACATCATTGGTTACTGCTCTTGTCAGGATAGGGAGAAGTTAGCGGTCGGTAAGGTCTGCTGTTATGTATTCAGGAAACGACTCTAAGGGGCTCGAGACGAGATGAAGGGCGTTGCAGGACAAGATGGGAAGTGAACTTCTTTCTGTCGTTTGCAGAAACGTGGAGGAGGAGAAAGGGGGATGCTTACTGACGTTACAGGGTTACAGAGAGGCTCCTTGTGTAGCTGACATGGGAAGAATGTAGGAGCAGGAGTGGAATAAGGATTGAATCATAGCTCGAGATTCGAATCATGGACTTCCACAGTTCGTGTACATTAATTCAGTGTTAGGTTGCTTAACGACGGACAGACTAAATATCTACCAATGACAGGCACTGTAGTAGTCCGTAAACCTCTCTCACACACACAAGGATCGCTTGTTTGAATCTCGGATCGTGTGTTAGTGTTGTGTTGTTCAGCATAGATAGAGGCCTTGCGACGGACCAATTCCCCGTCCAGTGTCTTTCAATGAATTTAAAGGACCCGCTGTTTTAGAATTGTACGGGCTGGACGACCGAGGGGTCGGAGTTCGAGTCCCTTTAGGGTAAAGAATTTTCTTTTCACGTCTTCCAGACCGACACTGGCTTCCACTCAACCTCCTAACCAATTGATACCGGGAACTCTTTCTCCGGGGGTAAAACGGCCGGGGTGTGGAGCTGACCACTCATTCCAGTTAGTGCCAAGGTGAACAAAATGTGGAGCTATACATTCACTCCCACATACACCTTCATGGCATAGTGCTTAATTAGTTAAGCAAGGACAACTTTACCGCTTTACCTTACTGTTTTAGAATTGATTAGTAATGGAAAGAAGCTATAGCACTGAAGAAAGGAGTTAATTACTTGAAGCCGGAACATCATCTGAATAAGACTGTAGCGTGCACAGCCGTTGCTATACAACGACCTCGAGATAAGGCTAATAAACAGACCGTTTCTAGGCAACGGCTCGGTAAACATGTTCCTGTGGCAACGAATACGCACGCAACAATAGGGTTACTGTTGGAAACCGTGTGTTTTGCACGGTTCGTGCAAAGAGGTTATAAGGAAGACAGTTGGGGCAACCCAGTCGGTAGAGAGTTCAGTTCAGAGTTGAGCTCTGCAAGGGAGGCTGAGAAGAGATGGTGCTATAATTGAGTTGACAGTAGAGTTCTGCACGGGGGCGTGTGAAGAGATAACCTGAGCGCGTATAGCTGAAGAATGTCCACTGTTGGAGCCGTTACCAGGGAACGGCAGGCGAAGACACAGCAGGCTGGAAAAAGCTTAGCGGGTGCTGCTGTGATTTGTGAATGGCGTTGTTAAGTGCTTGTAGTTCCGAGTCGTTTGTATAAGTGGTCAATGAACCCATTCACCAATATACCCCGTGTATGGTCACACCCCTAAATCGTGAAAATATTTATGATTTTAGTTTTCACCACACACAAAACACTGCTTCACTGCTCTGGTCTCTCTTTAATCTGAGAATCGTACAAAACAAACTCACCGTTTGGGCAAAATGTAGATTTTTAAATGTTGCAGTAGGCGGTACGTATAGTTACCACTGAAATGATTAGGTGACCATGAATGGTAAGCCGTTCATGTGGGTTGCTTTTACGAACCCCCTAAGGTTAAAGTAAAAATAAAAACATTTTATAAAATTTGTCCCTTCCTGCACCGACTCAAGGGAGTTCCATTATTCTGTAGCTTCTGAGCCGCCGAAATCAAAGTCCACGTTTTGACATGATCCCGTTTTGAACCGCGGCAAAGGAAAAAGTAAAAAAAATAAAATGAAGGTATTCCTGTAACAGGCCGTGGAGGCCCATGTGGCTGTGAGATGTTGAGGTTCCCACATTTTCTAGACAATCGGCTTATAGATGGCGGCAGGGTTATGAGCCTTACGCGCCGGCCGCCCTTTACCCCCAAGAATATTCCTGGTACTCATTTCTGTTAGAGGCTGAGTCGACCCCAGGGCCATAGTGCGGATGGAAGGATTAGGTCAATTGAAAGAATCTAATGACCTCATCGGGACTTGAACCCTCGACCTTCCTGCTTGTAGCATAGTGCCTCAACCAACTACGCTACCGCGTGCAGGAAGGGAAACAAAAATAAGGATAGGCCAATAACAAACTGGTCTGCTCTACTGTGTATCGTTTTTTGTTCATACAATTTTGTATATGGCTGTTTCCTATGATTGTCTTGAGAAGGAGATATTTTTGTTACAAATGGGTAAGGTTCTAACCGCGATCGTCTGCAAAATATGTGTAGGATAGACCAGAAAAAGTAAACAAGAAAGAAATCAGGGAAACGTAGAAGAGAGGGGGTAGCAACGATAGTAAGAAACGGATAAATAAAAGAGGGAAGAACGAAACAATGAAGCAGTCAATTGGAGAAAAAAAATATGATTGCTTAGGAAGTCCGTGGTACATTTTATGAAACTGCCAGTAGTTAGATTAAATGGCGTCAGTAGTAGGATGGTTTATTTGTATATCGAAGAAGTAATCGTAGCGTAATCGAGCTACATATTGTTGCACCATTTTTGGAAAGGACTGAGGAAAACCACGAAAGAATTAATGATAATCGATGAATCGGCCTAGATTCGAACCGAGCACCATCCGAATACTAGTAGAGAGCATTATCGCCACACCGGCCAGCTCAGTTTACTTAATAATGTCACATGTATGACTGACTGTACGCGGAGTTTGTATTGGTGACTCGATTTATTGAATATTTGGAGATGGTAAATACAAGTAACTGCCGGTCACGGTAGCCGAGCGGTCTAAGGCATTCACTGTCCTCGCTCGCTCGGAAGCCGGGATCGTGGGTTCGAATCCCACTCAGGGCATGGATGTTTGTGTGCGTTTTTCTGTGTTTGTGTACAAGTAGAGGCCTTGCGACGAGCTGATCACCCGCCCAAGGAGTCGTACCGAATGTGTAAGATGTAGAAAAACCGAAGTGAACGGAGAAGTTCATGGAGGTAGGCCTAGGCCCACTGGGGCTGTAGTGCCAAGGGAAAAAAAAATACACTACAGCATGCACTAAGTCTTCTCAGTCTGCTGTGTCTTCACCAGCCGTTGCCTTGTAGCCCCTTCAAGTGCGGACGTTATGTTCCCGAGCTCTCCTCATGCCTCAGCTACCAGCTTCTAACAGCAGCAGCTCACAACGACTGAACAGTTCTCTGATTAACACATTAACTCGACAGCCAACTCTTCCCTTTCCTGTACCTCACTCAAATGAACTGAACTCGCTCCAATAATTGTCCAGTTCCTCAGTTATTGTATCCATTGCTGTGTGGGCAGACATCGGCGTGGACGGCGCAGAAAACACCGCTTTCCAGCCAGTCCATTGGCGTATGTTATGAATGTGTTGCCTAGCAACTGGCGTTGTTTATAGAGTAATTACTTAGCAACGGGTCTACAAGCTGCAATAGGGCTAACGGTATAATGTAGACCTGTATATGTCACATTAATTATTGACTCTGGTTTTAATCATAAATACGCTAGTTACGCACAGTACATTAGGCATCTTCGACCCCTGGCGGAGTGCCTGTTAACAACTGAACCTCCCGTTTGTCTTTCTAGAGTCTAGACACATGAACAACTCGAGCACCACTAATGGGGATTTTTATGAAATTTTATGGTGAGAAATTTAAATCTGATTTGTCGACTCGTTTCAGTTTTGTTTCGGCCAGCAGTAACGGACACTTTAAAGGAAGACCTACACGCGTTTCTGCACGCATCTGGAACTTTCCTCGCGCGTAATTCGCTCAGTATTCATCAGAGCTAGAAATGTTTGCAGCGAGGGTTATAAAGAAAAATGAAACACACCTTTCATTTTCAATACAATTTTCCTTAGGTCTTGAGCGTTTTGAGAACGTTAAACAAACGGAGCCAATGCGTCAGAAATTTCATGCTATGCCTACGTTCCCTAACTTGCTTACTATCTAAATAAATAGGCTGGATGTTTCTTAAATAGGTCAGTCGGTATAGCGGAGGTTTACCGGCTGGACAGTCTTAGTTCAATCCCCGGCAAGGGCAAGATATTTTTCCCCCCCAGAGCGTCCAGACCGGTTCTGGGGCTGATCCAGCCTCCTATCAATAGATGCCGGTGGTTCTTTCCCCAGGGGCGAAGCGGATGGGGCAAGAAGCTGATCACTCACCACCATCTAGTGCCGAGGTCAAGAATAGTGGAGCTATACGTCCACACCCCCATACGTCTTCGTAGCGTAGTTCTAAATTAATTAAGTACAGGGACAATTTTGCCGTTTTAGTCTGTTTTTTCTTATTTCGAAAATAAAATAAGGAATGTAGGCTAAAATTAAAGTAGGCTTGTGCGACCACCATGCTGTCTGTGTATGTCCCCCCCTGCCAACTTTTGTACCACTCTGTATGAAACTTGGTATGTATATCATGGTACCTGATCCCCTCTTATCAGCCTGTGTTTCTGTGTGTGTATCCCACTATCGTTGCTAGGCAGCGGCTCGGTAAAAACGTTACTGCGGCAACGAATATACACACAGCGATAGAAGAATTGTTGGACTCGTCGTTTTATACGCTGTCCGTGTCGTATGAAAGGAAAACAGGCTATTAGTTCTTCGCAGAACTTCTTGTTTTACCTGTTAAACGCAACATGTGCAGAAGAGGAGAAACATTCGGCTCTGCTGGTATTCCACTATGGTCACATTTCAATGTGTGTAGATTGAAACTTGTGTCATTTATGTATGAAATACAGAATTTGTGCTACAGGGTGACTTTATGGGAGGAGGAAGAAGGGATGGACCTAGGAGTGATGCTGTGGGTGGCGTTGGTGAAGTGACTTACGCCAGATCAAATGGATCGATCATTGCTCCGTCTTTTCATTTTTATGTCATGTTTGTTGATGCGCCCCCCCCCCCATACCGTGAAGCTTTATAGTGTGGGCTTGTCGAGGATCTCTCATTGTAATAATGACTACAACATTGGTTCACACTTCTCTTGTGATCCATCTGAAGAAGCGGTGTGAGACAAAGCGGTGTGTAGCAGCTGTTGTGTCTTTTGGGGGTGGGATCAAATCGTCACGGGTCGCATTTGATGCACACCACTCGTTCTTCTCACAAACAGTGGTTCTGAAAGAAAGAAAAGAAAATAATTTCGTTTCGCACCGCTACTCTGTTTGCATGGCTTACCTTAGATTTATTGTTTTATGTGCTTTACTACTCTTCTTTGCGAAAAGCAATAAAAAGGAAACTCATATAGGCTGACTGTTCGTGAGACATTTTTGTCATGTTTCAGTTACTTTTCCTCCTCGGTAACTGGAACCATATTGTGACATATAGACCAATTTCTAGCCAACGGCTGAAATACGCGCACGCAACAATGAAAAAAATATTGGAAGAAGTATTTTCTTTGTGGTCCGCGCTATAACAATTGCTAGGCAACGGCGCGGTAAACAGGTTTTGACAACACTAGAGGTTACGGTTTTTATGGATCCGCCTCGAGACTATATAAATAGTCCAGTCATAAATCAGAAGTCAGTCGTAGAACGAGAACGAGAATAGACCGAGTCCTCGGTGGTCAAGGAACAAGGGTTCGACTGAAGATTGATTGTGAGTTGTTGTAATTGAGGTTGTGATTAAGACAGACTGTAAAGAAGGAGTCAATAGATCCAATCATCGAATGCAGAACCCGATATTATTAGTCACGCAGCCATAAACACGTGACAATATATTGGACTTATGACTGTGTATTGGCCTGTGGTCTAGTATTCTCTGTCGGAAACATGTTTAAGGGTGTGTTATTGTCGGGGAATGACGTAGTTCATCATGTCATCATTGGACAGTTGCTTTTAGATTTTGTTTTCAGTTTACGATAGGAACAAAATGACAATTCCGAAGGTAAACGTTTAACTTCTTCCGTAAGACTACCCGTTCGAGATATAACTCACGCTGCAGGATATTTTATACACTGTTTTGTTAATTTTGCAAAATGGATTTGGCTCTGGGATGACGCTTTTGACCTGTAGGTTGTATGTCTCTGGATGGAGTCTTGAACCATTTGTTCACAACTGAATTTGTACATGAAGACTTACTGTCTTCTGGAGTATAACGCCGTGTAGTCCGTTGAAAGTCCATCCTATGTTTCAGAGAAACATCTCTTCCATCTCGGAGGCCATATGTTCTTCCGAAACGTGGGTTGATTTTCAACGGACTACACGTCGTTATATCCAAAAAGATGGTTAATTCTTCATAACCAGCCCCTGCCGGAAATTAACCCCAGCTGTCCAGCCCGTAGCCCGTCGGTATACCGACTGAGTTATCCCGGTTCTAATTAAATATCAAAACATTTTATTTATATATTTCATTTGATGGGTTCGTTTGTGATTCAGCAGATGGGTTAACTTGTCGCAGTATGTCGCCCAGCCCTTGCATTACTTCGGCCATACACTCTTGGATCGATTGGTTTTCGATCCGTTTTGTTGCTGCTGTATCAGAATCGAAAATATAAAGTTGTTTATATCCTGGCTTATGTGCCTCGTGGGGATGTATGTGTGAGACAGATTAGTAAATCTGGCCGTGTATCCGGACACATTATGGACCATTTCCAGTGGCTATTTAATCTATGCGCCCATTGATGCAAACGCCCTTTGCTGAATAGTCATGTCAGTATGTAATTTAGTGAAGTACATCTCTCTTGAGAAAGTAATAGTCGTTCAGGTAGTCAGATTTCCTATATTGTGGAACCCAACGGTTCGTTACCTTTTTCACAAAAGTCCGCCACTGGACCCTGTACTGAGTTAGATGAGCATTTCACATCCTGCGATCCTATTTCTTTAAGATCCATTTTGAATATTATCGTCCTCTACAATCCTAGGCCTCTCAAGGGGTCTCTTTTTTCTTCAGATATTGTGGCTAGTCTTTGTATCCATTTTTATCACATGCTGCATACCTATCCCATCTCATCATTGATATTATCACTAAAATAATACCAGGGTACAAATTTAGGAGCTCTTTGTTTTGAAGTTTTCTTCATCTTTATGCTACTTTATATCTTTTGGTGCCAGGTATTTCGAACATCCTGTTTTGAAACGCCCTCAGTCTGTGTTCTTCCTTATTGAGAGATTAAGTTCGACACTCGTACGAAACAGCACTCTTCAGTAAAATTAGCCGATAGAAGTCGTAACTTTATAGGCATACACTCGTATAATAACTTCAGTAATGAACTAGTTGACGATAGATGAGGTAAATAGCATGAATGAAGAATCCAGTTCACCTGTTCTCACATAAGGAGTCGGGATAGCTCAGTTAGTATAGCGACGGGCTATGGGCTGGACCGCCGGGGTTCGATCCCCAGTAGGGGCAAGATTTTTCTCCACAGTGTCCAGCACGGCTCTGGAGCCAACCTAGCCTCCTTTCCAATGGGTACCCGAGGCTCTTTCCCCGGGATTAAAGCGGCCGGATCGTGACCACTCACCTCCATCTAGTGCCAAGCTCAAGAATGGTGGAGCTATACCTCCACTCCCACTATATCTTCATGGCATAGTGCTTAATTAATTAGACACAAAGGCAAGACAGCTTTGTCTGATATAACCCTGTACGCAGAGGACATAAAGTTTGGATGTGCTGTATTACAAGGACATAGGATGTGCTGTATTAGTATAATATGGGCCGAAGTAATGTGGCTACAGGCCGAATGGCCGAGGTTCGATTTTTTTTTCCGCTACATTGACACCAGCTCTGGGGTCCAGTCGAACTAGTTCACTGGTTCACGACTGATAGACATGAAGTGCCCAGTTTGCTACCCCCTCTCCCATTTTGTAGTGCTGCGTGGATCAGTTGAAAGTGATCACCTACCTCCTTATATTGAAAGCTGCATTCATATGGTTTGTTCAGAATTATTGAATGAAGGATAGAGAAAAGACACTTATGAAGAAGGCATAGATCGGATAAGCGCGTGCGAACCCACAGAAAACACACACACGAGCGCGCGAAAGTGCATACATGGGTTTTGTCGGAATACGTGAGTGGAAAAGACCACTTTGAAAAAGTAGTTATAGATGGAAAGATGTAGTAAATAAATTTTGTGTGCTTTTTTATTGCTAGTGGGGTGGGACTAAGTCCCTTGTACTGCGGCCACTTCTGGCCTATTGTACCAGCCCCAGATGATAGGTGAGGGTGATTGTGGAGCAATTGGTGTAATGAAGATTGGCAGGGGATACCGAAATACTCGGAGAAACCCTGCCCCAGCGCCACTTTGTCCACCACAAATCCCACTTGACCAGACCCGGGATCGAACCCGGGCCGCCGCGGTGGGAAGCCAGCGACTAACCGCTTGAGTTATGGCGCGGCCCATTTTTGTGTTAAATAGGGTGAAAGAGTGTGGATTGGATTCATGTGGTTCAGTAGTGGACTCTGTTGAGCGTTGTACTGAAACCTTTGGTTTCAACGAAGGTCAGGGAGTTTATTGAGCAGCTGAGCAAGTGTCAGTTTCTCAGGAAGGGTTGTTCTGCATGGAATGAGTGAGTGAGTTGTAGTTATAATGTGCTGGATTCATATAAGCGTAACGGAAGACGAGAGAATGTTATGTACAGTGAATAACATTAACCATCTTATAAATTTAAACTCTTGTAGCTTAATGATCTGTCTTTTGTAAAATGTATAGCCATTTGTTTTCTTGTGTGACTTCTGACCTGAAGACGAAGGCAGCAAATTCCTTCGAAATTTTGGCAACAACCATTCAAGACTGCCCGGTATCATAACCGGGAAGACCACAATATAAACTCAGATTAACATTGGTTCTCGATATCTGTCTGAAAACTTTTCTAATAGGCAGATGTATGGTGGGAAGGGAGAGGAAAACATATCTCCCATTGGACCTAGTTTTCTTGTTAAAGGCGCCTGTCTGGTACGATTTTATAACTCGAGAGAAAAGATGCGAAGGGTAACTCTACTTTGCGGGCCTCCGAGGAAGAGCGTTTTAACCTTCGTTAGAGGGTTATTTTACGAAGAAGTCAGTAGCTAGACTCAGTACCGTGGAGTGGTAGAATAATAGATAAGTGATGAAAGGATTTGGAAGGAAGTGATAATGGCGTGATCGAAGTATTATCCCGGTATTTGCCAGGAGGGATTGAAGAAAAGCAAGAAAAATCTCAGTCAGCCGGTGTCCTTGCCGTGACTCGGAGCTCTACTCGAATAGGGCCAGGAGCATTACCGTTACGAGTTTGAACGCTATTTTTTCTATCTACGTGATTTTATGAAACGCGCGAAGTTATATGGCAGAATTATTCTAAACGTCTGCGTCGCGACAAGATTGATTGCAATATCTTTAAATTTAGCTTGGTGGGAAATCAATTGAAGCCAACAACACGTTTTTATGCAGTTTCTTAAGGGGCCTTTTGTGAAGTACTTGTGGTATTTAGGCTGTATTTCCTCTGCACACGTAGGGGCATGCTGTAGCGTAGTTGGTTGAGGCACTATGCTAAAAACCGGAAGGTCACGGATTCGATTCCCGATGAGGTCATTGGATTTTTTTTCCTATTTGCCTAATCTTCCAGCCGCACAATGGCCCTGAGGTCTACTCAGCCTCTAACAGAAATGAGTACCAGGAATCTTCCTGGGGGTAAAGGGCGGCCTGCGCGTAAAGCTGATAACTATACCGCCATCTGTGAGATGATTGTCTAGAAGATTTGGGAGCCTTGACGTCTCACAAACGTACGAGTCTCCACGGCCTATTACAGGGATAGCCTTACTTTTTTTTTCTATACACGCCCATCTCTATTAAATCTGTAGCGGAACTCACAAATTGATTGTTATTTAATTAATTTGATTGTTCTGTAAAATTTATTTAATATACATATATTGTCATACAGCGGTCATGGTTTACTGGTGTACTCATATGCTTAATTTTGCTCATGCAGTGCGAAGTGTCGGATGCCAGGAAACTGCAAGATCTGTCCATAGTGTTATCCATCATTTTCAAAGATTCTTAAGTAATAAGTAATGTTCTCCAAGACAGTTCGGAGTGGGTGGCCGTAAATGGCACCATTTGTTTGGGTGATGTGTTCACGAAGATATCTTAGTCCGTTGATCTTCCAGACAGTCCTGGGACTGAAGTCTAGATCGTGGTGCCCATTCGACTGGTCCTCTTACCCCTATCCATCGTCGTTGAAGTGTGGTAGCTCAGTATTTCTGAGAATGGGCTACTTTTTTGGTCTCTATAGATTGTGCCGGCAGTCAAGGCTGATCAGTTAACACTCTTCTTTTATTGCTAGTGCGGTGGGGCGAAGTCCCTTGTACCAGCCCCAAATGATAGGTGAGGGATGATTGTGGAGCAATTGGTGGAATGAAGATTGGCAGGGGAAACCGAAGTACTCGCCACTTTGTCCACCACAAATTCCACTTGACCAGACCCGGAATCGAACCCGGGCCGTCGCGGTGGGAAACCAGCGACTGTCCGCTTGAGCTATGGCGCCCCCATTTAAGACTCTTACTTCGTGTCAGGAACGTC
>NW_019725428.1:1430732-1468813 GCF_002891405.2 Cryptotermes secundus
TTTTTTTTTATTTTAGAACAGTACCTTAAAGCAGACCACGTCCCTTACCTTTTCCGTCTTCTTCAGTTCACCCGTTAAGCCATCCATACCTCTGACTTGCACGATTGAAGAGTGAAGTTAAAACAAGTGTGGTGGGAGGGATGTCAGACCGTGAGGTCATGGCAGTACCGGAAGAAGGGTATAGTGGCAGCTTGGCTGTATATTTGCTGGGAAATGTCAGCCGTTATTTACCACGAGGTTTATTGATGTCGTAAAGGTAAATATAAAGTTGTCGCTGTGTTTAATTAGGCCCCGACGCCATAAAGACGCTCAGGTGTACGAAGGAGTACTCCTACGCGTGCTTAACCTCGGCACTAGGCGGTTGTATTGACGTATCGTACAGAAGTTTAGAGTTAGATATTGAAGTTGTAGTTCAGTTGGTGTATGCTTCATGTCACAACCAGTATTCTTGTGTTTGATTGTATCGTCACGCTAAACTTTCCACGAACGACCTTTTTCATTAACGCATCTGTGATAGAACTGACCCACATACACCCTGAGAAGTAAGTTTGTGAGAGTGTACCCGACCAAGTTTCATACTCGGACAGAATTCAGTGGCGTACATGAAACAAATTAGACTGTAAATTGACATTATTGTATAGACATTCATTAAAAGTTTCTAGGCTAGAATAAGTCTGTTTTAAAGAGTTCTGACGATGGTGTTTCCAACACTCAGAATTACTGGGTGTTTCGGACTTTGTCCATGGTCTGGTATTCTAGAAGATAGAAAACACAACGTTTCGGAAAATGAAGGACGGAAACAGATCCAGTTTCCGAAAAGTTGTTGTAACATAGCATGGCAGGCGCCCAAACTTATGAGGTGGGACCAACACTGAAGCCCTTAAATTTAGATTTTGAAATTATATGTGGTAATATATCTTCGAAAGTACGTATATACAGTTTTGTTAAGAAAATTTATATGGGTTGTAAAATAACATGGGCGGATATGCAAAAAAATTTCCTCCGCTTTCGGCCTGATGCTTATAACGAACTATTACTCGTAGGCATGTGAGGTTTGGTATGGAGGCAGGTCATAAAAACACCTATACTGTGAGAGTTCTCTCTTCTGGGATATGAACGGCGTGTAACCCGCTCAATGTCAACGACGTTCCGGAGGAAAATGTCACCTCCATCTTTAGGGTCGAAGAATAAAACAGGCAGAGCTTGCTACCTGCTTCATGTTGATTTCTTACTGGGCTTATTCTTCAACCCTAAAGACGGGAGCAACATGTTTCTTCGGAACGGCGCTTAACTGTCAACGGACTACACAGCGTTATATCCAAGAACCACCTATATGAGGTACAATCCTGTACACCCTATACCTTAGTATCAAATACTGTTTCTTACTTCAGAAATCACTAGCATGGCGACATTGCCAGCCAATAATAATAATAATAATAATATATTAGGGGGCACGCGGTAGTGTAGTTGGTTTAGGGGCTATGCTAGAAGCCGGAAGGTCGCGGGTTCAAGTCCCGATGAGGTCATTGGATTATTTTCAGTTGTCCTAACCCTTCCAGCCGCACCAGGCCCTGGGGTTTACTCAGTCTCTAACAGAAATGAGTACTCCTGGGGAGTAAAGCGCGGCCGGCGCGTAAGGTTCACAATCTTACCGCCATCTATGAGCCGATTGTCTAGATAGTATGGAACCCTCAACGTCTCACAACCCTATGGGCCTTCACGGCCTGTTACAGGGATAGATTTACTTGCGTTACTTTATATACGCTTATTAGATAACAGGATATATTAAATCTTTGCGTGTTACTCTGTTATTCAGTCATTAATCACGATTGATGTAAATACATTAGGTATTGCATCATTAGGCATTAACTCCCGTAATTCTCTCTGTTACATCGGTTTCCATTAGCAATGAAACGAAATATCTGCAGTAAGTGATGTGGCAGGCCGCCCCATAGCTCAAGCGGTTAGTCGCTGGCTTCCCACCGCGACGGCCCGGGTTCGATCCCGGGTCTGGTCAAGTAGACAAAGTGGCGCTGGGGCGGGTTTTCTCCCAGTACTTAGGTTTCCCCTGCCAATCTTAGTTCCACCAATTGCTCCACAATCACCCTCACCTATCATCTGGGGCTGGTACAATAGGCCAGAAGTGGCCGCAGTACAAGGGACATAGTCCCACCTCACCAGCAATAAAAAATATTAAAATTATTGATCGTTTCTGATTTCTTTTTGTGTTTCAGTTGTGACTCACATCTTCTGGCAAATTCCAGACTTGAACAGACCCCGGGATCGAACCCGGGCCGCCGCGATGGGAAGCCAGCGAGTAACCTCTTGAGCTATGGCGCGGCCCTAAATTCCAGGATAGTACCTCTGTTAGACCACGACTGCTTCCTTCAATATCCTTTCTAATTAATCGCGCATTTATCATCCATCTAGCTACTGATTGTCGTCAAGTATACCACAACATGAAGTTGTAACTCGATGGACCGAAGGAGCGCTGAAATTTGAGCTACATGATGGTATCGTGTCAATGTGTGTGGGTGTGCCGCTGTGTGATCTGACTGGTACTGAACTGGAAAGTGGAGTTTGATTCGAAGTGTTGAGACTTAATTTAAAAGTCGAAAGTTGCTGAGAGATCTAGTGATTGAAGAGGATTAATTCTTAAATAGTTTAACAGCGTTGCTGTAGCTTCAGATTTTCTCGACTCAGCCTCTGACTGAAATGAGTACGGGGAATCTTCTTGAGAGGCAAATGGCGGCCGGCGCCTAAGGCTGACAACCTTACCACCATCTTTGAGCCGATCGTCTAGGAAATGTGGGATCCTCTACCTCTCACAGCCCTATTGTCCTCCACGGCCTGTTACAGGGATAGCTTTACCCTACCTTTACCTTTTTATATTGCGTCAGATGAGAAAGTTATCATCAGTCTGTAGTGGGTTACTTAAAGATGCTTCCGGAAACCTTTTGCAGAGACTAAGAAAAATGGCCCGAAACTTATATATTGACTGAAAAATGATTGAATGTGTAAAATATGTAGTCGGACTGCTAATAAACAGGCAGTAAATTATCTTGGGCTGTTAGAATAATGTAACTTTGAAAATGATTAGCGTTCTGCTGCTTAGTATGGATGCAGATGAGTAATAATCTATATGCTCCGGCCACTTTACCCCAGGAAATCCCCATACTGGGCCGGTTGTACAGGGTGATTCTAACTTGTTGTCGGGATTTCCTTGGTCTATAAACGGATACATCGACAATAATTTAGAATTACTCTGTATATTATGAGGGGCAGTCAAATTAAAACGGGTCAGAAGCCTAAACATATTAAAGAACATTTCTTACCTCAAAAGTAATCTCCAGAACTGTTAATACATCTATCCCANTGGTTTAGGGGCTATGCTAGAAGCCGGAAGGTCGCGGGTTCAAGTCCCGATGAGGTCATTGGATTATTTTCAGTTGTCCTAACCCTTCCAGCCGCACCAGGCCCTGGGGTTTACTCAGCCTCTAACAGAAATGAGTACTCCTGGGGAGTAAAGCGCGGCCGGCGCGTAAGGTTCACAATCTTACCGCCATCTATGAGCCGATTGTCTAGATAGTATGGAACCCTCAACGTCTCACAACCCTATGGGCCTTCACGGCCTGNATAGCGAATTCCTCACAGAGTTGGCAGTGTGGGGGCACGCATTATCATGAAGAAGGAAAATGCCGTTCGATAGCATTCCAGGGCATTTTGACTTTATGGTACGTCTCAGTTTCTGCAAAGTGTCTTCAAAGCGCTGTGCACTGATTGTGGCCCCATGCTCGAGAAATTCGTCAAGCACAGGGCCCTTGCAGTCGAAGAAGAACGCCATCATCATTTTACCGGAACTTGTGTGTACGGCTTTGGATTTCTTCGGTGGGGGAGAATTCACGTGTTTCCACTGTTGGCTCTGCCGTTTACTCTCGGGTTCAAAATGATGGCACCAAGTTTCGTCCCCAGTGCCAATACGGGACATAAAAGCATAATCTTCCTCATGGTATCGTTGCAAGTGACCCAGTTATGCAGCCATTCTCTGAGTCTTCTGTTCCTCCGTAAGTTGATGTGGAACCCACTGCGCGCAGATTTTGCGGTACAGCAGGTGTTTTGTTACAATGGCGTGTACGGAACCTTGACTTATTCCCATCAAAAGACAAATTTCTTCCACAGTGATTCGTCGGTTTGCCCGGATGTGACCATCCAATGCAGCAGTAACGTCAGGAATGATGACACGATGAGCCTGTCCTGGGCGAGCATCATCTTGCAGTGACACACGTCCGTCTCGGAATCTCTTATGCCACGCCAGCACACGCGAACGTGACATGCTGTGTTCGCCGTAAACAACAGACATGCGACGATGAATTTCTCGTCCTCCTACTCCTTCAGCAGTCAAAAAGCGCACTACACTTCGCTGTTCTTCTTTACCCGCCTCCATTACTGATGTTGGACGACCACACGTAGCGCTAACCTTACTTCCAGCACAATAAACAAACGACTAGTGTGCAAGGGCACGTTATCACTGTTCTTTCCGTAGTCCCCACCAGATGTTCGTACCGAAAGGAAATTCCAGTGTTACCAACTTGAGCGCCGTGTGACTTATGCGTGGTGACCCGTTTTCACTTGACTGCTCTTTATAGATATGAGGCTGATTGAACCTCAGGCATTCAAAAAATTATGATTAATAGAAGAATTTAATCGGTATTGCCTCGAATTACCCTATGACCAGTTATATTTTCTCATTAATTGTATGTACCGTACATAGCATTTTTTTTTGTTTATGACGTTTTCGGAATTCAACAGCCAGTCTCAGAAACTGCTCGACTTAACGTTCCACAGTTAACAAACTAGATTAATTTTAATCTGTTGTACGTCTATGGAAACGGTGGGCGGTGTAATCAGATTTGCAGATCATGTGTCCTTCGTGCACTGAAAATGCTAGTCGCCACTGCTGGTAATTGTACCCAATAACAGAAGCTTTATCGGATTTAGCAGATCCGTGGCTACTGATTGCACGTAGCTCACATGATAGGTGATGGGATTTGGAGTGGTGACTGCACGTCATGAAATGTTGCGTAGTATTTCATTTAATTCAAGCTAGATTTATTTTATTTCTATGTTACCACTAAATATAAAAAAGAAAAACTAAAGGTATCCCTGTGACAGGCCGTGGAGCCCCATAGGGTTGTGAGATGTTGAGGTTCCCACATTTTCTAGATAATCGGCTCATAGATGGCGGCAAGGTTGTCAGCCCTAAGCGCCGGCCGCCCTTTACCCCCAAGAACATTCCAAGAATATTCCTGAGTCGACCTCAGGACCATAGTGCGGCTGGAAGGATTAGGTCAATTGGAAAGAATCCAATGACCTCATCTGGACTTGAACCCGCGACCTTCCGGCTTGTAGCATAGTGCCTCAACCAACTATGCTACTGCGTGCGCCACCACTAAATGTACATCACGTATACCATATTTTGATAGGGTTGATTTTACCGCTGTAGTATAGGTAAGGGTAAAGCTATACCTGTAACAAGCCGTGGAGGGTTATAAGGTTGTGGGACATCGAGGCACCCATATTTTCTAGACAATCCACTCACAGATGGTAGTGACGTCATCCTTACACGCCGGACGCCTTTTACCCCAGGAAGATTTTTGGCTGAGTCGACTCCAGGGCTATAGTGGGGTTGGAAGGATTAGGAAAATTGAAAAATCTACCAGGTCCGCGTTAACATAACAAACAGACAGACTAACTCTATGGAATTCAGTCCTTCTTGAGAAGCGACCAGTTTTCAGCTCATTAATGTAATCGCAGTTGTTAAAAAGAAAACAAAAGAAGGTATTTATCCTTTTAATGTAGTGCTCCATTAAAATGTGTTCTGTGGGCAGATTTGAATTTCCACAGAGGTTACCGCCATAGGGTTTGAGCTTTTCAGCAGCGGTGAACAGTTAGATTATGATGTGGGTCATGTCATAAGTGGTTATCAGTCTTCCGGACGCATGTGAAACTTCCATCTTCGCATGAACAGTTTGCAATTTCATCCTCAGGGGTATGCAGTTATGATAAAACGTACAAACTGTCCCAAGTTTATTGGTTACGATTATACAACGCTGTGGATTACAACGGTACACAACCCAACCTTAAAATACCTCCTTACGGAATAACGAATGAATTAACGAAGTCCCTTTCTTCCGAGGGATTTGTGGGGCATGCAGTATGTGAAGCTCACAGTAGGATTGCCTGATGCCGGAGCCATGCTGTCTGGTTGGGCCCAGACATAAATTTTCATGTAAACGGTTGCTGCAGAAGCAGGAACGGGGTGGGGGGTGGTGTTGGCGGGGTCGAGTGGGGATGCGATGGATCCAGGATCCTGGAGAGGGGTGAGTGGGTGGAGTTGAGGGTCTGGAACTGTTGCAAGGGTAGGGACGGTTTATGACTCCCTCGGGAATGCTAGTAGCTAGGCTCCAAGTTCGATTGGATGGATGTCTACCTGCCTCACCTGCCTTGCTCCTCTCCAACTTCCCTTGCAGCTATTCTGGAACATCTTTCCTTTTTCTTACTCTTTTCTTCTATAGGTTGCCCAGAGAGTTTCATTTTCAGACTTCATAATATCGTTTTAACAGGACCATCAGGCCACAAAGTTAGTTTCATGATATGTTCCCGTTTTCGGTTTTTTATCAGTACATTGTGTAGGCTTACTATCAGGTAGGATAGCTCAGTCGGTATAGCGACGGGGTACAGGATGGACTGTCGGGATTCATTTCCCGGCAGGGCAAGAGATTTTCTCCTACTCCACCGGGGCCAGCCCGGCTCTGGGGCTCACCCAGGTTCATATACACGTAATAGATACCAGGGGCTCTTTCACCGGGGGAAAGCGGCGGGGCGTAAAGCTGACCATTGCTTCCATCTAGTGCAAAGGTCAAGAATGGTGGAGCTATACATCCACTCCCCCATACGTCTTCATGACTTGTCGGTTAATGAGGCACAGGGACAACTTTACGAGACAGCGAGAAGTGGGAACGTGAATGTAGAATACATAGTGCAACACGGTGCTGCACTATAGTATTCACCTCTTACCTACTCGTAACGTCATTATTATGATCATGATTATCATTATTAGAGCGTCAAAGAGGTGGGCTGTTTGGTGACGCATTTCTTCCCCATTCGTCTGGTGGTCTGAAGAGCCATTTTTGTATTATCGTTGTAGGTAGTTTCAAATTTATTATTAATTTGGGAGTCTCTGTTTGTATTTTATCAGCGTATCAATTAAATGTTCTCCAAAGTTTTGGTAACTGTATTTATTGAATCCTGTGTTGATCCAAAGTGCCTTGGCTCCATTTTGCAGAATTTTCATGTTCATTTTATATAAAACATTAGAATAAATAAACAAAATATTCGGGGAAATACGTTGGCCTATACTATAAGTCCATGATGCTACTACTCTTACCTAATATATATGGAACCATGATACCTCTTAGTAAATAGAGTGCATGTGAGCTTGATGTCTGGGTTCGATTGCCGGTAGGGGCATGCATATATATATTCGTCACTATGTGGAGGCACACCCGTCTTCCTATCCAATCAGTGTCCTAGAGCATTTTCTCCTGTAAAATTTATGGAGCATAATCTTCACGTCACCGACACGTCGTAAAGTGATACATGGGTCCAGGGGAAGTGTGCAAATGTACAGCGATTTAAAAACATGGGATAAACAATATTGTTAGTCAACTTGGCTGCTAAATTTAGAGAAGAACGCGTCAAGGAATGTTTTTAAGTCCAAAATATTATACCATATTCTTGTTGAAGTGGGCTGCGATAACCTGTGCTAGGGAAATGCCTAGTTACGAGCACAGTTCCAGGGTGGGACAGGGATGTTCTGTTTCGCCACCACCAGCTGGTAAAGCCTACCATATCTTCTGTCCTGCGTGACTGTTTTGTAGGAGGTAAGGCGAGAAGAGCGTGAAGCTGACCATTCACCTCCATGTAAGTGCCAAGATTAAGAAGCCTACCTCTAGCGCCCCTTTATTTCTTCATTTCATGGGGCTGGAAGGAAGTAACAAACCGAAATTTGATTCATGATGAAATTGACAGATAAAGTTAGAGAATTGAAGAAAGCAGTCTTCTGGGATTTGGCACCGTATATATGTGGTGTTAACCGACGTTCCTCCGAAACGTCGGTTAACACCACATATACACGGTGCCAAATCCCAGAAGACTGCTTTCTTCATAGTCACCGCCGTGAAAGCCTCAAATCTTACAAGTTAGAGAATTACTTATCGCCATTCAGTTCAGAGTCTTTGTTCTTCTAGTATTCTGTCTAAAAACATAGAGATTAAAATACACAAAGCTGTATTTTTTCCTGTAAATTTGTTTATGGGCGTGAAGCGTGGTCCATAACATTTAGGGAGGTACATAGACTGATTATATTTGAGAACAGAGTTCTGAGGAGAATATTTGGGCCGAAGAGGGAGGTAATAGGAGGTTGGAGAAAACTACATAATGAGGAGCTTTGTAATTTGCACTCTTCCGTACATATACAGTAAAACTTGGTTATAGCAAAATCGGTTTCTGCGACACCTTGTCTATTGCGTCAAATATTCAATGGTACGAACTAATTCCTCATAAAGCAACTGTTTTTATACCTTGCTTAGTACGACATGCACAAATGCATCAACCTCGTATGTAACGTCATTTTCATTCCTGAATTTCTCTGATATGGACATTGAACGTAATTTAGAAAGTGTGTATTGGGCAAGTAACAGGAAACAGATGAAGATAACTGATNTTTGGGCAATTCCACGTTAATGTTACGTTAGTCTGTACTTAACTACGTATTTCACTAAAAAATGCAACATTTTAACTCGGTTTTTGGTAGATTTTTACGTGACTAACATAAGGCTACTGTGGAAGTGCCCATTTCGGTTACAACGACATTCGTTTATAACGACACTATTTTTAGGTCCCTTTGATAACGTTGTAACCAAGTTCTACTGTAATTAGAATGATGAAGTCAAGAAGGGTGGGATGGGCAGGGTACATAGCACGTATGGGGGAGAAGAGAAATGCATACAGGGATTTGACGGGAAAGCCAGAAGGAAATATATCACTAGGAAGACCTATACGTCGATGAAAGGATAATATTAAAATTGATCTTGGAGATATGTATGGGCTGGATTCATCTGGCTCAGGATAAAAACCAGTGGCGAACTCTTGTCAAGACGTCACTGAACTTTTGATTTCAATATGATGGGAAATTCTAGAGTGGATGAGCGACTGATGGCTTCTTAAAATGATTCAGCTCCTTGGAGTTAGTTTGAGTGGGGCTGAGAAATTGGGTAACTACGCTTGCTTTTGTCTCCGAAATGCCAAAGAGTAAGACATACCGATTGCATGAGTATGTGCTGTATTATCTTACCGTAGGGAGGGAACATAAATTACAGGGAATTCAAAGTGAAGTTGCCAGGAAAATTGAGATCCGCAGAATATTATTTATACTGGGATTGAAGAAAATCGCATAACAAGAAACTTTGTAATCTGTGATTATTTTCTGCTAGTAAGAAAATTGGCATCAGTTGGCTATGTAACTCGGATAGTGAGAAGGGGGGTATGAAGCAGGAACGTTATATCAACCCAACTGATCCATTCAAACCGCTCTAAGTTGGAGTTTTAATCCCTCTAAAACAGGACCTTAAGAAAATGAGCCCCAACTCCCCACCTTCTGCCCCATATTCGTCAACTCTCCAACATTTATTAATGTCTCCATAAACTTCCAAGAGAAAGTTATTAAGCAAACGAGGCAAGCAACTAATTGATGTAAACACTGGTGGGCTTGTTCAACTCTGTGTTGGGTTGCTATGAAGAAGCTGGGCCAGGCTTGCCACATGTAAATTATTGGTGAAGTGCCCAGGTTTCACTTCTTCCACAGCCTTGCCTAGATCGAAGATTAGATAAAGTACTGTCACGTGTATGAGTGATTATAGAGGGAGTTTGCATGGGTAATTGGATTTATTGACCACTTACAGATCGTAACTACAAGTAACTGTAGCGCTGTCGCTAATTTACCACACTCTACAGTCGTTGTCCGGTAACGGCTTCCAACATCGTAGCTTCCTGAGCTTCCGTATTCACGCCCTTACTGGCTGGCGACCGTCTCCCAACTGACTTGATTTCAGTCTTGGTCACAGAATCAGAGTCAGAGTTACTTTACGGCTGGCGGTTTACTGCCAGTCAACTCGTCTTGGCATTAAGCAATACTCCGGAGTGTATTCTAATTTGATATGAAAATCTAAAGCGAAGAGGCCACTTGGGAGACCGTATGGAAAGAAGGAAGATGTTTTGAAAATGTGACAGTTCAGATATTTCGGAACGACACTAACAGATCAAAACCTGATCAGGAGGAAATTAAGAGGGGATTGAATTCGGATAATGCTTGCAACCATTTAGCCCAGAACATTTTGACTTTTCGTCTTCTGTCTAAAATCATAAACATTTGAATGTACTAAACTACAATTTTGCCTGTGGTTCTATATGGCTGTGAAACTTGGTCTCTGAATTTAAGGGAGGAATATAGACTGAAGGCGTTTGAGAATAGGGTGTTGAGAATATTTGGACCGAAGAGAAATGAAGTGACAGGAGGTTTTGAAAAAAAAATGCATAATGTGTAGCTTGTACTCTTCTCCAGGTATAATTAGAATGATCAAGTCAAGGAGAGTGAAATGGCCAGGGCATGTAGCACGAACGGAGAAGAGGAATGCATATAGGATATTGGTGGGAAAGCCAGAAGGAAAGAGACCACTAAGAAGGCCGAGACGTAGGTGGGTGGACAATATTAAAATGTATTTTAGAGAGATAGGATCGTATGTTATAAATTGGATTGATCTGACTCAGGATAGGGACCAGTGGAGAGCTCTTATGAACCGTAAAATCCTTGGGAGTTCTTGAGTAGCTGCAGTATTGGCGGCTTCTCAAGAAGGGCTCAGCTCCATGACTGGCTGAGTGGTACCAGTACTTTCTCAAGGAGGAATTTCATCCAAGCTGTAGTAGCAGAACCCAAGGTTTCCAACATCTCTGATACCAAAGGCCGCCGTTGGTTACAGCCTTGAGCCAGTTCCATCCATGTGATGTTCGCTACTTACCAACCAGATGTCTTCTTTAATGAATTGCTTTGCCTTCTGCGGCATAAGGTCGTGTAGTGCGGTTAAAGTAAACGTCAAATCCGGTCTTCCTTGATGTTATTGTCCCAGGTTCTTCACTGTTTCCCAAATGGACTTGAGGTTTGAGAACGTCGCTGCGGTGACTACGAAGAGCCTGTTCTCTCCATTCTCTTAGCAACGTGTCTTCGACCAACGGGACCCTCTCTCCCTCGCTATCTCATCGCAACTTTACCGGTAGCAAAGGAAGTTAAGCAGCACTGGCTTGGGTGAGAACTCGATTGGGTGACCGCTTGGGAACACCGGTTGCGGACGGTTCTTTGGTGCTCTCAGTGACCCTGAAATGGGCCGACCGTTTCTGGCAACGGCTCGGTAAACACGTTCTCGCTGCAAGGAGTACGCACGCAACAATAGAGTTACTGTTGGAAACGGAGCGATTCTACATGATCCGTGTTGAGATGTTATAAGCAAGGGACAAAGTCGGTTGTTTAGGCAGTTCTTTAAGGGAGCGTGTGAAGAAAAGATTTAATTCCAAGATTGCTGAGTTGAAAGTCCGGCAGTGATGAGAGGACCTGCGCCTGGGAAGCTGAAGAATCTCCACTGTTAGAAGCCGTTGCCGGGGAACTGCTGGGGAAGGGCTTATCTGGTGCTATGGTGATTTGTGAATTGTTGAGATTAGCGGTGGTTCTGTAATTGCATTTATCTCCAACTCGTGTGTATAAATGGTCAGTAACTCCGTTCTCCAATCCAAATCCCGTCTGTATTCACCCCTCCTGCACTAACGGTTAAGATGGAAACAGCGTCGGCAGCTTTGCTTACAACTACATGGTTCAAAGACTCAAGAGCAAAATCAACATTATTTTCAAATTTATATATACGTCTCTGCCATTTTCTTCTGACTTTATGCAAGAAGTTTTCTATGTACTTTGGGGGAGGGAGATACTGTTGTAATCAAAGTAAACAAAAAATAAACAAACTCCGTGATTTTAGTTTGTAAGCAAACTATACCGACTTAGCTACCGCCGCTTGTCGGCGAAGTTAGTGCCAACTTTAGAGGATAGAGGGCGTCGCGTGGTCAGCGCAACGAATCCCCACGGCCGTTAATTTTCCATTTTCTAGACCCTAGCCGCTACTTTTCCATTCAAGTAGGTCCTCAGTTATCCTCACGAGGCTGAGTGGACCTCGTTTCAGACCCACTACTCAGAAAATCTGGTAGCGCCTGGAATCGAACCCGGACCTCTGGATCTGTAGCCAGGAACTCTGACCACTAGACCGAGGCGGTCGTTATAATCAAAGATCTCACTCAATTCTTCGTGATGGGCCATTTCTTAAAATTTTAGTCAGCTGTCCGACTTATAATCTTACCACAACCAAAGCCAATTTGTTTAGTGTATTTAAATTTTGAGAACACAGGACATAAATCTCTTCTAATCCGTCCTCTCTTTCACTTCCTGAGTTTGTCTCCACTGAATCTTGCCTGGTTTTTAATTTTGTTGGAGTACTTTGTGTATACCTCCTTATCACATATTTGTATTCACATTTCGGTCTGTCAGCTATGTAATAAATCATTAAATTATAATTATTAGCCGTTGTACTGATTAGTATGTCCTTTTCGGTATTCTGTCCACGGAGCATGCAAAATATTGTGCAGTTCGCGTTAACCGCATGACACTGAAGTTTTGGCGAACTGCTGTGTTGTATTTTTTAAGGACATAGAAGGTGATCAAATATGCTCAACGAAATGAAAGTCTGGTCAGTGGGTGAGGGAGAAGTCGTAAATAAAAGCTTAATGTTACGTGGAGGCCCTATGTCGTTACTTATTTACTTCTTCACTGAATTCCTCGGGCCGATATGATGAAACAAGTTCTCATCCCCTTGGTATTTTTGGCGTGGCTCTCTTTCAGTATGTTTCTTAATGAAGTTTTTGAGCCGTCACCTGTGACCGGTGTTGAGAAACCTGAAGAAAGTATCTTAGTAGTTGAGTGGTTAGCACTGGGAGGTCCCGGCTGGTCTAATTGTTCTTGATTTTCCTCGGTTCCTCCAGGCAAACACCAATTAATACGGTGGGATATGTGTGTCTTGTAACATCTGTGCACATGCTCGAGCGCTTAGCACATATGTTTCACGTGTGAAAGGTTCGAGCGAACAGATCTGAAGCTACATATAATTCATATGTCGGGCTGGGCGAAGCTTTGTCTTCACGGTCCCTAATTAATGCTTGGACATTAAATATAAAAGGTCTCTGTAGCGGTAGAGTAGTTGATTGAGGCACTATACTACAAGCCGGGAGGTCGCGGGTTCGAATCATGAGATCATTGGATTTTTCAATTGACCTAATCCTTCCAGCCGCTCTGTGGTCCTGGGGTCTACTCAACCTCTAACAGAAATGAGTACTAGGAATCTTACTGTGGGTAAAGGGCGACCGGCGCGTAAGGCTGACAATCTCACTTCTATCTGTGAGCCGATTGTCTAGAAAATGTTGGAGTCTCGAAGTCTCACATCCCTATGGGCCTTTATGGCCTGTTACAGGGATAGCTTTAGCTTTTATGAAGACACGTGAAGAGTGGCGGTGCAACTTCATGCATTCTTAACCTCTGTGTCAGATGTTTATGGTAAGCTTTTCGCCCCGGCTGCTTTATCCCCGTGATAGACCTCCTGGTAGCAAACGGATATGAGACTGAGTGTGTCTCAGAGATAGCCTGGACGTTGTAAAGAATAGAAAATTATTTTTCTTGTCTGGAATCGAACCCCTATTCCTTCGATCGTCCAGCCTTTATCGTAATCGCTGTGTGCATAGACACATCAATTCGGGTGTTTTACTCTCGGCTTTCCATGCGTTATGACCACTACTTCGGTGATGTTGCTTGAAGTTATTTCCGTTTCTTTTATGGTCTGTCATTCTATATTGTCCTTCCTTCATTCCTCTTGTTTGATTCCTTCAAGCCNGGGAGGCTCGAAGTCTCACATCCCTTTGGGCCTTCATGGCCTGTTACAGGGTTAGCTTTAGCTTTTATGAAGACACGTGAAGAGTGAAGGTGTAACTTCATGCATTCTTAACCTCTGTGTCAGATGTTTATGGTAAGCTTTTCGCCCCGGCTGCTTTATCCCCGTGATAGACCTCCTGGTAGCAAACGGATATGAGACTGAGTGTGTCTCAGAGATAGCCTGGACGTTGTAAAGAATAGAAAATTATTTTTCTTGTCTGGAATCGAACCCCTATTCCTTCGATCGTCCAGCCTTTATCGTAATCGCTATGTGCAGAGACACATTAATTCGGGTGTTTTACTCTCGGCTTTCCATGCGTTATGACCACTACTTTGGTCATGTTGCTTGAAGTTATTTCCGTTTCTTTTGTCATGAATTTTTATTACGTGTATGGTCTGTCACTCTATATTGTCCTTCCTTCATTCCTCTTGTTTGATTCCTTCAAGCCTGACGTTTGGACCCGTGTAAAAGCGTAGTTATGGCTGTTACTCTGTAAAATTTTAGTACGTAATGTTTACTTTTGGCAGTTCCTTAGTGTTTTTCGCTGTTTAATTCTACGAAACAGTTTTAATTCATTTAATTTTAGATTAACGTGACTGTTTCTGTAATAACTTGAGACAAACAAGTTTTGATGAAACGAAAGAAAACTTATTATATTAATTATGGTGTGTTGATTCCAAATGTGGACACATATTTGCCATCGTGTTACTGTTTGTATATCGAATTTTGAGTCAAAACAGCGCGATATTTTTTACTTTTATGTTTCTTTTTTTTTTAAATCTTCATGTTATATTTGGCAACCATAATGCGAGAGTGTATTGTTTAGTTAGTGGCAATGTATTTTGACGTATAAATCCATTGCTAGGCGACGACTCGGTAAACACATTACCGCGGGAGCCAACGCGCTCAACGGTAGAACGTCTATTACTAGGCAACGGATGAGGAAAGACGCTTAAAACAATACGGAACAATAGAAGACGGTGTTTTCCGTGGGGTCCTCCCCGAGGCTATATAACGGAAAGTTCCAGTGGATCAATTGCCACAAGTTGAGAGATTTTAGTTGAAGAATAGTTGTCAAGAAACGGATCGAGTTCTGGAGATGGCAGTCTAAGGTGACTGAGAAGAAATGACAAGAAAGCAATTAGACTGTGACAAGGAGACTTCATGTGTGATTTGAAGTTACAATGAGGCTGTTATAAATCCGTTGCCAGGATACGACTAGTGAAGACTGAGAACCCTAGTGCGCATGTAACGGTGAACTGTAAAGTGTGTAGAATAGCGATAGCGCTTTATTCCCGAGTTGTGCGAATTGGTTGTCAGTAAATCCGAGCATCCAGTCCAAAATCCGTCTTATAAGTCACGCGAACCTCCCCACCCCCCGACCACTTGACAATATTCACATTTAAATAACTTTATTATTTAAAATGGAATTATTGTAGCGTGTAAGTAAAAAAGTAAAGCTATTCCTGTAACAGGCCGTGAAGGCCCATAGGGTTGTGAGACGTTAAGGGTCCCACATTACCTTGACAATCGGCTCAAAGATGGCGGTAAGGTAGCGTAGTGGTTAAGGTACTATGCTACAAGTCGGAAGGTCGCGGGTTCAAGTCCCGATGAAGTCATTGGATTTTTTTCAGTTGACCTAATCCTTCCGGCCGCACTAGGCCCTGGGGTTTACTCAGCCTCTAACAGACATGAGTACCAGGAATTGTAGCGTGTACGATCATATACATCTTGCGTACAAAGAAATATTACGTACAAGAGGATAACAGAGGGGTACGATGCTTGGTACAAATTTCTGATTGTCATTTTTGTGTTCAGCCCGTTTGATTCATTAAGAAACAACTTATTTTCGTACCTGTTATCGAAGGAAGCTGAAAGTGTGTTGTGTTCCATACGCCATACGCTCACTCTCTGATGTAACTGAGCCCTTCTTGAGAAGCTGCCAGCTGTGCAGCTACTCAAGAAGTTCCCAGGTTATTATGGAACCCGAAGGTTCATTACCGTGTTCACAAGAGCCCTCCAGCGGTCCCTATTCTGAGCCAGATTAATCCAATCCATATCATCCAATCATATCTCTCTGAGATCCATTTTAATATTGTTCACACACCTACGCCTTGGTTTTTCCAGTGGTCTCCTTTTAATGTATACACTACCCTAATAAATCAGTCCCTTGTAATATTTTATTACCAAAATTTTTGTTCTTACCAGGTTCTTTCTGGATCAATTGAATTTTTTTTTTTTAATGTGGCATCGGAACCCTCGGAGTACCAAAAAATTTTCACTGATTACTACTTGAACCTTTATTTGAGAATTTTCGCAGTAGAATTCCCCTTGTCATAAACAGTGTTATTTGAGTTCCTCTATCATTTTCAACTGCTCATACACCTCTTATTTATATACTGGACGTATATTTATGGATACAGTACCAGAATATCAATTGATTTTACTCGATCGTCCGGCTTGTGACCTGCATGCCAAAGATGTTTATTTTTTATGGACTGAGATTAGTGATTTGTTGTTCTGTACTCACAAACACATCACATTCTATAAACGGTAGGCCTATCTGAAACCATTTCAGATTTCTTGTACAATAAATGTTCAGGTTATGCAGCTTTGGTTTCGATCCATTTTCTGACTCAATTATTATCGAATTGGCGATCTTCAGGCGCTGTTTAATACGTATTCTGCAGCACCAAAAATTCAGTCTCGTTATGTAATAATTGAATTCACAATTATAAAATATTGTAATCCTTCCGGCCGCACTAGGCCCTGGGGTTTACTCAGCCTCTAACAGAAATGAGTACCAGGAATTAATTAAATAATTTTCCTGGGGAGTGAAGCGCGGCCGGCTCCATCTTTGAGCCGATTGTCAAGGTAATGTGGGACCCTCAACGTCTCACAACCCTATGGGCCTTCACGGCCTGTTATAGTGATAGCTTTACTTTATTTACTTTACCAGTTGCTGTGTAATACGTTTCTGCTAAGTAACATACTCCTGTTACTATATGCGGCAGAATATCCATAACTCCTTAACTCTCACGAAGAGAATATTCTGCTTGCTTATTGATTACTTGTGTCATTCTGCGGTCTTGAATATGGAGACTGTAGGTTCCTCCGAAACTTGGGCAGATCTTCACAAAACAACACCCCGCCCCCACATCCCAGAAGATAGCGCGTTTCATTGTCATCTCCATGAAAACTGCATCTCCCGTATTTTTGTAATATTCATAATATTAAGAACCTGCCGAATTATGGCAGTTTCCTCCCAGAACATCTGTATATACTGTATACTTGAAGCAGTAGTCTCATGCAGTCACCCGTATTATTCTTCATGAACTAATAAGTTTACGTTGTCTGATTCCTGTCAGCAGCTCCAGAACTGAAGAGATAACAGTGGATCTTCGATATTCCAGTTTTAGTGGTTCTTAGCGTTCAGGGTTGTTTTATGACCTCTGCCTTTCCTTTTATTTCGGTGGAATTTATAGAAAGGACGCGTGCCATTCACATGTTGATCGGATGACGTCACTTGTCATTCGTGTGTAGGGTCGATAATGCCCCCAGTCCAGCCCCTGCTTACCCTCTGACTGAACTCGGATTCCTGACGACTGCAGTATCAGTCGATTGCATTCAGGGGTGTGAAACATTCACCGGCGGCTGAAGGGAGTGTTGTAAATTCACCTCTTTTTGGTATCGAAGTCCTTACGTGGACAACCGGTTACAGTATATTCATCATCAGTAATCTGTCAGACGACAGGTCCACAGTCTCTTCCAAAACAGTTCCTCCACTTAATGCGATCTCAAACTTTCTCCTTCAAATAAGAATACCCTCTTCTGTCCCCAAAGTCATCCAGCATCTTCATACGTCTTTTTCCTCGTCTTCTGGTCACTTCTGTCCGCCCATCCGGTTTGTTTTGTCTCGAGAGGAAACGTCTCGCATACATGGTATCTCTGTTTTTGGAAAGAGACTATCCAGGAAAAGTGATAATGTGGTAGTTTTTCCATTTGCTTTCCACATCGCAGTACAGCNCCTACCGCTGATATACACTCAGGGTTCTTGGCATACTCAAACCCCCTCACCTCGATAAGGTGGAGACACCAACGATGGGGACAGTGTATTAGTGTGATGAAATTAAGGGCGCGAGGAGCGGTGCTTATACGCGCTGGGCAGATTATAAATTCACATATTTTTTATCTGAAAACTTGAAGGGAATAGATGTAGGCTTTTTTTTTGTTTGGCGCTACAGCACCAATTTGGGCCTTGGCCCACCTCCATGAAACTCTCCGTTTCACTAGAGCTTACACATTCGGTAGGACCCTTGGGCAGGTGATCAGCTCGTCGCAAGACCTCTACCTATACACAAACACAGAAACACTAAACATTCATGCCTTGAGTGGGTTTCGAACGCACGATCACGGCTTTCGAGCTAGCGAAAACAGTGCATGCCTTAGACCGCTGGGCTACCGTGGCCGGCAGACCTAGGCATAAATGTATAAATATTAAAACGAATGTTACAGAAANCGTAGCTACCCTACCGCTGATATAGCACTCAGGGTTCTTGGCATACTCAAACCCCCTCACCACGATAAGGTGGAGACACCAACGAGGGGACAGTGTATTAGTGTGATGAAATTAAGGGCGCGAGGAGCGGTGCTTATACGCGCTGGGCAGATTATAAATTCACATATTTTGGGCTCTCGTGAATACGGCAACGAACCTTTAGGCTCTATAAATGGTTGCGAGTTTCTTAACCAAGAGCACGAATGTTAACTTCATAAGAAGACTTCTGCTCAGAGGTGATCGTATTATGATACCCCGTTGTGATTTGAGNAGAGCTTACACATTCGGTAGGACCCTTGGGCAGGTGATCAGCTCGTCGCAAGACCTCTACCTATACACAAACACAGAAACACTAAACATTCATGCCTTGAGTGGGTTTCGAACGCACGATCACGGCTTTCGAGCTAGCGAAAACAGTGCATGCCTTAGACCGCTGGGCTACCGTGGCCGGCAGACCTAGGCATAAATGTATAAATATTAAAACGAATGTTACAGAAACAGAATGTGAGGGAAGAACCCAAAAGGGTTATTGCCTCCCCACATATTCACCTGAGAACTGAAATAGACCGAGTTTCCGACACGTTCTTTCAAAATACAAGACGATGGACAACTTCCAGAAAGTCACTAATTCCGAAGGTGTGAGGGTATTTACTGGATTCAGCTGGTTCAGAATGTGGTCCCATTTCGGGCTCTCGTGAACACGGCAACGAACCTTTAGGCTCTATAAATGGTTGCGAGTTTCTTAACCAAGAGCACGAATGTTAACTTCATAAGAAGACTTCTGCTCAGAGGTGATCGTATTATGATACCCCGTTGTGATTTGAGCGTGTAGAGGCGCCAGATGAACGCTGCGTGAGCGTACCATTTGTACGTTAAAGGCTGACTTAAACGTTAACGTGGATTAATTAGAACTCTGGTTTTATTGGAAAATACTTATGGTCCTGAGCATGAAGATTAAACAGAATTTCAGTTTCGGTTTATCTCTGATGAATGTAAACCATTTAATGCGGAATCGGTTAGGAGAAATTGAAATTACTGTGCTAGAGTATTCTTTTCTGAACATAGCATTTTCTTCCGAGCTCTTTCATAAAGTGATGTTGAAAAGGACGTTTCTGTCACTGATGAAAACTAACTTACCGTACCTTCGATAAAGTAGGCCTATGTGCAGAATTGTGTAGTTGCGGCCGGCACGTAAGGCTGACATCCTCACCGCCATCTGTGTGCCAATTGTCTGGAAACTGTGAGAGCCTCGACGTCTCACAACCCTATGGGCCTCCACGGTCTGTTACAGGGATAGCTTTACCTTCTCTTTGGCCCTGTGGTCGACTTAGACTCTAACAGAAATGAGTACAAGGAATCTTCCTGGGGGGTAAAAGGCGGCCGGCCCGTAAGGCTGACAACCTTACCGCCATCTGTGAGCCGATTGTCTAGAAGATGTGGGAGCCTCAACCTCAGACAACCCTATGGGCCTTCACGGCCTGTTACAGGGATGACTTTACCTTACCTTACCTGTTTACTGCTTGAAAAAGGTTAAAAAGGGGAAAATATGTAAAAGGAGAGAATGGACAATGTAAGAAACAACAGCAGAAGGAAGGAAAAAGAAGAGAAGGAAATAATAAGTGCACGAAGAAAGATTACGCAAAGAAATTTTATAGCTAAGTTAATCACGATGTTAGTAACTCGCAGACTACATATATTGAAGTGGAAGAAAGCGGCCAAGTCTTAGTTTTACTTATCATCCGAGCATTTGCCTGAAGGAAGTGAGGGAAACCTGTCTGGATAGTACGTGCCCTGGCCAGTGTTCGAACTGAACACTTCGTTCAGTACGAGCGAGAAGCGTTATCAGCTGATCCAGCTTGGTCGGTAAATTAGGAAAGTAAGGAAGGACGAAGTTAAGGAGGAAAAGGGGGGTGGGACTGAAAAGTTGCAAGTCAATTTGTGGTAATGTACATGTTCAGTAAACTTTACATTTCTTAATAGAGTACGTTCTGGTGTTGCATTGCATTGTGTAACTACATGAAGACTGAAATTCCATCAACTACTTCAGTTTTTATAAAACAGATAAAACGTTTTGCATGTTTCTCCCTTAAGTGGCGATCTTCAAGAGTCGAAACAACTGTGTTATAAAAGAAATGCTTTGCACAAGTCGTCATTACAAGTTTTATTAGAGACTAATTGAAGGGTTTGATGTAATTGGCGCTAGGAACGAAGGTAAAGGTAGAAAGTTATTCTAGGGTTTACTTAATTAAGTACCATGCCTTGAAGAGCTATCGGAAGTTGAGGTAGAGCCCCGCCAGTCTTAACCTCGGCGCTAGATGGAGGTGAATGGTCAGCTTCTCGCTCCTGCCGCTTTACCGCCTGTGAAACATTCCCCGGTATCCATTTTATAGGAGGCTGGGTAGACCTGACACTGTGGAGATGAGAGAAATATCTTGTCCATTCCGGGAATCGAACCCAGATTTCTCGGTCGTTCAGGCTATGGTATTAAAGCCTAATCGTTACAGCAATTAAAATAATAATTCTGTGTTATCGGAAGTAAGATGCACTCCATGGAATTTAGTCTTGATGTATATTTAATATTTATTTTGAAATTTTGGACCGTTTAATACCAAATGTGTTTACATGCTGTTCAGTGTTATCTAGAAACGTCTGTCGTAACGGAAGCCTGTAACGCTGGTATATGCTCAGTTCTCTTTTCATTCTCTTATGAGTAAATTTTTCTGTATTTTGGAAGGACACAAAAGGCGTACCGTGTCATCCTGACGTACGTTTTAATGCAACCTGTCACAATTTAAGAGCCAGAAAAATGGGCATGAGAGCGGGGCAACATGCCTGTTGTACAGGTTGGAGTCAAAATGATGCCTGTATCTTGTCATTCTGGGACAAACGTCCGGGCTTAAGAGTCAGATCTCGTGTGTATAGTTTCCGTTTGGATAAAATAGGAGACCCTCACTCACTATTGACTTCTGCCAGTCAGTTCTTTTACACAGTAAGAGTTTGTCTAAAACTTCAGCAGAATGTAAACAATAGGTCTCTGAGGTTTGCACCCTTCACCTCTCATCCACAGTTTTCTGATTATAGTCGTGAAAATGTATGGGATTTCTATCGAAGGAGTTCTCCAGTCTGATCAGAACTGGATGTTCAGTAGGTTCTGTGTTGCAACATATGAATCCCACATTTTTGACACCCACCTATAATTGGTTGGTGTAATTGGAATCTATTAGATCTTGGTTGGGCACGCGATAGCGTAGTTGCTTGAGGCACCGTACTACAAGCCGGAAGGTCGTGGGCTCGAGTCCCGATGAGGTCATTGGATTTTTCAATTGACCTAATCCTTCCAGCCGCATAACGGTCCTGGGGTCGACTCAACCTCTAACAGAAATGATTACCAGGAATCTTCCAGGGAGTAAAGGGCGGCCGGCGCGTAAGGCTGACAACCTCACCGCTATCTGTGAGCCGATTGTGTAGAAAATGTGCGAGCCTCGACGTCTCACAACCCTATGGGCTCTCACGGCATGTTACAGGTATAGCTTTACCTTTTTTATTAGATTTTGGATGGAGTTTCCATTATCTTGAGCGTGATTTTGGGGTTGTACCTTATTCTCGAATAAGGAATGGTTCATTAGGCCACAGGCACCTCAGCCCAATATCTTTACGTTTTCCCCGTTGTGGTCATCTTCCCATCTCATGCATGCTTTATGACTTAAACAGCGTCATTGTTTAACCCCATATCAGTCAACACTCTCCGCAGAGCATGATGGAATTGTGTTTCATTCATATACATTTGTAAACAATCTGCTCTGTCTGATAAGATTACGATATACTTGTATATGGTGTATTACAAGATTATATACACTGTGTTGTAGCATTTAAAGCCGTTGCTACGTATTGACTCGGTAAACAACGCCCACTGCTATGCAACAGGTTCCTAACACGCAGTAATTGAACAGCAGCAATGAGGAGCCGTGTTTTCTACGCGGTTCGTGCCGCGGTGTTATAGGCAGGACAGGTCTAGTGTTTAGTCAGTTGTGAGACATTCGGCAGCCGGTAAGGACGTAAGCAGAGGACATTGTTAGGATCTTTTTCTCGGAAAGGGTTAATGATAAAATGATAAGACTTAGTATGTGCTTCGGTGAACTGCAGAGTGCTATAGTTACTTCGTACTTGTAGCTACGGTATGGAAGTGTTTAATGGATCCAATTACCAATCCAAACCCCGTCTATAGTCACTCACACACGTGACTATTGATCAACAACGCAACACCCATCGGAATAGCTACAGCATCATCATCAGTAATCTGTCAGACGACAGGTCCGCAGTCTCTTCCAAAACAATTCCTCCACTTAATGCGATCTAGAGCTTTTTCCTTCAAATGACAGTATCCTCTTCTGTCCCCAAGGTCATCCAGCATCTTCTTACGTCTTCTTCCTCATCTTCTTGTCACTTCTATCCGCCCCTCTATCTTTCCCTGAATAACTTCTTTTAGAAGGCAGTTTCTGCGTAAAACATGGCCAATCCAATTAGCCTTCCGTTTTCTTATTTCATGTAGGATATTCCTTTGCTCACTGACTCTAATTAACACTTCTTCATTCCTCACATAATCGGTCCAACTGATCTTCTCCATTCTTCTCCAACACCACATTTCGAAACTTTCCAGATGTTTCTGATCTACTGCCCTAAGTAATAGCTACAGTCCTACTGCAATTTAAAGATCATGCTGTCAGAGCATAGCTTTGGCCACCTCGATGCAGCGGTGGCTGTGTGACGCCAGCGCTCTCTGCCTCTTGAACACAGTTTTCCGACGGTCATGTGTGCGTGTTGGCAGTTTTATGGTTTATTTTCGTGTTCATCTACTACCACAGGCTTCCTGGGTGTATTTGCGCCCTTCGACGATTGGAGAAGAAGATCGGATCTGATAACATGGCCTCATTATTCGGTCCGAGTCGGAGGTTGCTACGTCAGATACAGGGGGGTTCAGGGATCATTAATTGCTGTACAGATTCTACAGGAAACTGAGGTAAATGAAGACAAGTAAGTTGCTATTTCTTCGTGTGTCGCGTTAATCTTTGTGCGCATGCCTTTTCATATGTAGGCTACCGTTGTTAGATTGAACATTATCCGTTGTCTGAGCTGTTACAGGTATTGACTTTTATTACGGTCTCCAGGTGATTGTGTGAATGTAGGCGTACTTGCCACAGTGTTCTAGTCTTCTCATACAGAATGAACATTCAGTGACGCACGGGTTCGAACCCAACCGCTGTCAACTAACATCGAAAAAGATGAAAAAATAAAAAGTAACATTAAAGGATGGGTCTGTCAATATAACAACTAATAACTCGAATACAGCAGTAGACACAGCTCCCGAAACGTTTTTTCTTTTATCTTAAATATACTCCTGACAGTGTAACATGTTCATCTACCATTGCAATTGACTTTTAGAAGGTTTCTGCCTTCTGGAGCATACATAATACCACATCAGGAATACAAATTATTGGGTCAGGTAGATCATGGATTGCAGTAATAGGGTGGAGACACCAAGTGCAACGAGACAGATTAGAAACAGGCAGGAAAGCCTAATTGTACATATTTAATGATGATCTTTATACTTCTTTTGGCTTATTTTGGACTTCACCCATCGTCTGGTATGTAAAAGACAAAAAACCACGACGTTTCGGATACTGGATCTGTCTCCGAAACGTCGTGGTTTTTTGTCTTTTACATACCAGACGATGGGTGAAGTCCAAAATAAGCCAAAAGAAGTATAAAGATCATCATTAAATATGTACAATTAGGCTTNGATCATTAGGATTATCGAAATACGTCATTCATATGGCAACTCCACTGCTTAGATCCTACAAGTAAATTGAGGAATACTTCGAGATTTGCAGATAGGAGCCTCCGTAGATCTACAGAAGTAAAGAATAGTACATTTTATATCTTGTGTAATTCTAAAGTCGTCTCCAGTTAACCTTATTTCAGTATGTTTCTGAAATATCAGCTGACGTCAGTATTGCTGCGAACTTCTGTCACCATATTCATCTGTTATTTTAATTTTAAGAATTCTTCTTTTTTTTTCTATTTAGTATTCCGCTTACGTCAATATTGCTTTCGAAAGTTCAAATATGAAGCATTGAAAGTGCTGAAAAATATGGAACGAATGTTTAATATTAAAACTATTTCTCTTTAAATATTAAAATGCTCTCCTGTGAATTATTTTTCTCCATCTCTGAAGGAAGCTGCGCATGACACAAGGTAGAGAAGAGTAGGGCGCTGGTTGTACCGTTGAACATTGTCTTAAGGTTATGAGCGGTGGCAGGCGTAACTTAGTTCGTATTGTTTTTATATTCAAGACGGCTTTTAATTTGTCCTATTAATACCCCAGTCTTATGTTATTCAAGCTTAGGCGAAGACGTAAGTACAGAAAAGAAAGACACTGAACGTCTAATGGATGGTAATAAGGAGGTTCGTCTGGAGATAAGAGCAGATAAATCTAAGTACTATATTCATGTCTCATTACTAGAATATAGGACAGAATCGGCTTTGAATAAAGATGCCTAAAATCCTTTGAAAAATTATGGTAAAATTTAAATATTTATGAACGACATTCACAGATATGAATTACGTTAATAACGAAAATAGCAGAACGATTAGATTTAATTCGGGGTTTATTTGCCACTGTGTAGAATGGTTTATCTAAAAACCTGAAAATTATAATACCTGCACTCTAAAGTTCCCCTGTTGTTTTATATTAATGTGAAACATTGTGTTTCATCCCAAGAGCAGAACTGGGATTGAGGCTGTGTGAGAAAAAGAGCTGAGGCAAATGTGTGGACCGAAGAGGGAGGAAGCAACAGTAGGGTGGATTAGGTCATATACTGCGGGGTTCCACAGTTTAGTCTGTATTCTTCAGCGCAGTTAGTACGGTGATTGTATCCAGATGACGGGATGGTTGATGTATATATAGCATGAATGGGCGGGATGCGAATATTATACAGAATGTCAGTATGTAAGCCTGAAGGGAAGAGTGCACTTGGGAGACGCAGATGTAGATGACAGGATAATATTGTTGTCCATATTGGGTGGGTCCCTGTCACCACGGCATGGCTCGTCCTCAGGTTGCGGATGGAGGAGACGCCCTCTGGGTATGGAGGATACCTGCGAATTTATTGAATAAGCAGTCGGGGACAGCCGACAAAGTGTGATCCTCCAGCTTGGGCGAGGGGGATTTGGTTGTGGGTCCATCAACTCTTCACCGTAAAAAGTCATGTTTCCAAATGTTACACAGGGCCTCGGACTTGGATTATTTGGATAAACGACCTATTCATCAGGTTCAGGATAGGGACCAATGGGGGACTCTTGTGGGCACGGTAATGTACTTCCGGATTTCATAAAATATTGGAAAATCTTAACTAGCTGAGCGACTGGCTGTTTCTCAAGGAATTAGCTCCATGGAATTAGTTATGTAGTTAGATAACATTACATACGTATGTTCTGATCCATTTGAATCCTTTTGAAATGCGTGTGGCTCAGAATAGAATATAATGCTGGGCTCTCGTGAACACGGTAATGAAACTCCGGGTTCCATAGATTTGGGATAATTTCTGGAACATCTGAGCACCCATTGACTTTTTATGACGGACTTTTCTGCGTTGAGTAATTTGTTGGTCCGTGTAACGTCGAGTAGATGGACAGATGATCACGAATTGGACTGAGGAAGGAATTTGCGAACGGCGGCCATGGTGTACTTGATTGTTACCATCGCAATATTCCCATAGAGGAATTTCGTCATTAATGTTTTGTAATCTTTCTATACTGTGCATTGGCATTTTATATTTATCTTCTCCGTTTTCATGGTGTTCGCCATGCTATAGTTCAGGCGATTATATACTGGACCCAACGTAGTAGGTTTCATGCTTTTATATTATAATGGAACCAAAAGCAACTCGAAATGTCATGTTTAAACCAGAGTAAGGATCTTGAATATGTCCTACGTGTGTGCTAGTTTATGGGGCACACGGTAGCGTAGTTGGTTGAGGCACTTTGCTACTAGGCGGAAGGTCGCGGTTTGTATTCCCGATGAGGTTATTGGATTTTTCAGTTGACCTAATCTTTTCAGCCGCACTATGGCCCTGGGGTCGACTCAGTCTCTAAGAGAAACGAGTATTAAGAATCTTCCTGGTGGTTAAAGGGCGGCCATCGCGTAAAGCTCAAAACCTCACCGCCTTCTGTGCTCCGACTATCTAGAAAAAATGTGGGAGCCTCGACGTCTCACAATCCTATGGGCCTCCACGGCCTGTTACAGCTTTACCTTTTTTTTTTTTTGCTTTAGTTTAGTAACAAATCTTTAGACTTCTGGAACACATCTCAGTCTGAGTTTCGTTCCGTTAGGTGAGAGATCATGCAAAACTAGAGGTGAAATTTTGTATATTTTAATCTCTATACCTCAGTCTGTATGGAGACGGGCTGAACGGTTGGAATTCGATTCCCTGCAGAGACAAGAAAATTTTTCTCTTCTCCCCAGCGCCCAGACCATCTCTGGGACCCACCCAACCTTCTATCCAACGGGTACCGGTACACTTTCCCCGGGGATAAAGCGTCCTGGGCGTGAAGCTGAACACTTACCTTCATCTAGTGTCGTGGTAGAGAATGTTGGAACTATACCTCCACTCTCACATGCGACTTTATTCCGTGGTGGCTAATTAACAAAGCACAGTGCAGAGCATAGCAGAAATTTGGTGCTGGCCGTCGCCAGCATAGTCGCTCATGCTTCTGGGTCCCATCAGGACCCATGACCAAATATTCGTTCATGGCAATACCATTAATGTGTTTCTAAAACTCTACTTTTTACGTTTTTAAGTACCAGGTGTTATTATATAGAATTGCCGTTAAATAAATGTGTAATATTGCAGTGTACTTTTGTGGAGTGTTTCTGCCAGTGGTTGTTGTAGTAGCAGCATACACTACAGGGTGCAGTAGATGTTCAGTGGAGGGCTATATGAATGTGTTTAGTTGGGTCGTTACAGGAGTTCAAGTTCGTCAACTTTGTCTATATATTGCACACGCGCGTAAGCGTAATTTGAAAGCAGAGTTAGAAGAGACTTGCCGAAGTTGGAGAACACATACTGCAGCTAGCATTGCTGTATATTTATCAAAGTGACGCAACTAAGAACAGACTCCCCTAAGTTTGAATCGTTATTTATGGCTGTCTACAAGCGGATACTTTAAATTTTAATAATAAACTAGACCTGCGAATTTTGTAACTCCATTTTATATTAGAACTATGGAAGTGGATGCGAAGGCAGAAGTTAAAGTTGGCCCTGTGCCTAATTAATCAAGCACTATGCCATAAAGACGTATGTGGGAGTGGCGGTATAACTCCACCATTCTTGACCTCGGCACGAAATGGTGGTGAGTGGTTAGCTTCACCCCTCTGGCCGCTTTAGCCTCAGAGAAAGAGCCCTCCCCCCGGTAGGAGGCCCCGTGGGCCCCAATACCGATCTGCACGCTATGGAATAGAGATAAATCTCTTGTCCCTACTGGGAATCGAACCTCAGTCGTTCAGCTCATAGCCTATCTCCTCACCGACTGAGCTATCCCCGCCGTAAAATCTGATACTGAGTACATCTTATGAGAGGCGTGTAAAGGTGGATGAAATTAAGTTGTCTTTCTGCGTAATCCGTTAAGCATTACGCCATGAAGACGCGTGCAAGCATAATTCTTGACCTTGGCAGTAGGTGGAGGTGAGTGGTTAGATTCACGCCCCGGCCGCTTTACCTCTGGAGATATAGCCCCACGTATTCATTGTATAGGAGGTTGGATGGGCCCCAGAGCCTGTCTAAATTCCCTGCCGGGAATCTAACCCCGATCGTGGAACCTATAAATCGTCGCTATACCGACTGATCATTATCATCTTACCATTTGATGTCATATAGTCTGAGATGTTTACAGCATCGTCAAGGAAACCAGACATATATGAATAATTTGTCAGAATAAACCACTGCATTGTGTATAATTTATCTTTCTATGATATGAATTGCTTGTTCTCATCGACGAACAAATTCTATTGCTCTGCTGTTATTCGCTATGGACTTGAGTCTATATAATGACTAGACTACGGGCTGAATAACCGAGGAATCGGGGTTTGATTATGGGCAGCAGTAAGAAATTTCCATCTTAGCCTAGGGACCACTTCTGGGTCCCACCCAGCCTCCTTTGTAATTGGTACCGGGGGCTCTTCCTTCTGGGGGAAAACAGCCGAGGCGTCAACCTGGCCACTGATTTCCATCTGCTGCTGCGGTTAGGTACACACTGAGCTTTACTTCCACTCCCTCCATTTGTCTTCACGTCATGGTGAGTAATGAACAACAAGGAAAACTTTACGTAGATGCAAAGCATGGGTCACGAACACCACTGGTAGGACTCTACTGTAGGACTAATTGCTGGCCAGTGTTTTTCGATAAAGGTGTTTGTAAGTGTGTTAGGTATTCACTTTAGGTTTTAGCCAGCTCTGTGCTTAGATAGTACTTGGTATAAAGGCTGTGGAGGCTTATAGTTTTGTGAGACGTCGAGGCCCCCACATTTTCTAGACAGTCGGCTCACAGATGGCGGTGAGGTCAGCCTTACGCGCCGGCCGCCCTTTACCCCCAGGAAGAGTCCTGGTACTCATTTGTGTTAGAGGCTTCGTCGACCCCAGGACCATAGTGCGGCTGGAAGAATTAAGTCAATTGAAAAATCCCGTGACCTAATCGGGAATCCAACCCGCTACCTTCCGGCCTGTAGCATGGTGCGTCAACTATCTATGCTATCGCGTGTCCCTTTATACTCGTATATTTGTGCGTGTGTGTAAAATCACCACCTAGGCACCACCAAGACACATATAGTTAATTTTCTACCTCCATCAGAGAGCTGACATACTATGTCCAGCGTGTGTGGGTATTGATTAGTGCTGAACCCTTGTATCTACGATTATTGGACACCATAGCTGAACCATTAGCTGTAGCATTGCTGAAGACACCTGTTGGCTTTACGTAAAATTGATTGATGTAACTAAGTTTGCAATGCTACTGTCAATTATGCATTACTTGGGCATAATATGTAGCAAGTCAGTTAGTACCTCACAGGAAATACATATCTCCGCTGCGAAGTCGCACCGGATAACGCTGTTTAGGGAAACAATCGTTTGTTGTGAGAACCATACGGAACCCATAAATACACTGCGTTGGCAGTATGCAGAGTTCTACTATGTTAAGGCAGGGTGTACATATAGTAACCACTGGCCTTTAATTGGCCACTTATGGCATGAAGAAGGACGAGAAAGAGAAGAGAAAGTGTGACAGAAGGGATGAGAGACATGTTTTTTTTTGGGGGGGGGGTGGATAGAAAACTCGCCGACTTCGAAGTTTCCAAGGTAGTGCCGGCTGGAGAAAAGGGTAAATCGCAGGGAAGTGAAGAAAGTGAAAGGTTGGTCAGCGGAATATAGAAGTCTATACCGTGTGAATTTCGATTTATGGTTTAACTTCTGGATGTCTGCATTAGGGGGGGGGGGTCATGAAATATTTAGAAATGAAGTTGCCGCTGCCTCACGGAAGGCGATGCATCTCCATTTACAGTGACCTTTCTGTTAATGGCGTTTGGGAAAATTATCGCTGTTTGTTTGGAAAAATATACGAAACGCACAAATATACCCCGTTAAACAATATACAGAGATTTTAGCAGTAACCTATGCTTTGAAGAGTCGGAGGAAATTTATTTGGTGTTTGGGAAAGTCATGTCTGAACAGGTGAAGCTGTCTAATCATGCGTTTCGAATTATAAACTTTCTTAACCCTTGACTTAGCCATTAAACTGTGTCTTAAAAAGTCTGCGAGTTGCGTAATCATTAGATTGTGATGCAGATCGTTAAGAGGAAGGGGTCTGTTATGGCTCTGTTCAGTCTCTGCAGGCAAATCACCGGGACAGTACTTCGTTAGGACGCGCCATAGCTGATGCGGTTGGTCGCTGGCTTCCCACCGCGGTGGTCCGGGTTCGAGCCCGGGTCTGGTGAAGTGGGATTTGTGGTGGACAAAGTGGCGCTGGGGAAGATTTTCTCCGAGTACTTCGGTTACCCCTGCCAATCTTCATTCCACCAAATTCCCCATTATCATAATCACCCGAGGCAGGTACAATAGGCCAATCAGTGGCCGACTTATCGAGTGGACCCAGCTGGACCCCCCCCCACTTTGCGAATTAAATGCAATTAAAAATTAGTACCTCGTTAAGGACACAATTGTTTCTTTCCAAATCCTTTGCAATTCATCGTTTGTCTGTTATGTAACCATTCCATAATTGTATAGTCTAGTTATGTAATTTCGCTCGTGAGAATAATTGAGGAGCTATTTCAAGGAAAAAGCGGCTCCGGTATAGAAAACTGAGATTAACGGCCGTTGAGATCCGTTGCGCTGACCATGTGACACCAACTTCGCCGAAAAGCGGCGGTCGTTCGGTCGGTAGTGTTCGCTTGCGGATTAAAACCACGGAGTTTGTTTGTTTTTTGTTTGTTTATATAATTTTGCCCGTGGTTCTGTATTGATATGAACCTTGGTCTCTGACATTAAGGGAGGAACAGACTGAGGATGTTTGAGAACAGGGTGCTGAGGAGAATGTTTGGACCGAAGAGAGATGAAGTGACAGGAGGTTGCAGAAGACTGCATACTGAGGAGCTTCATAACTTTACTCTTTTTCAAATATAATTGGAATGATGAGATGGAGGAGGATGAGGTGGGCTGGGCATGTAGCACGAATGGGGAAGAGGAATAGATACAGGATATTGGCGGGAAAGTCAGAAGCAAAGAGACCACTGTGAAGACCAAGACACAGTTTGGTGGACAGTATCAAAAGGGATCTTAGAGAGATAGGATGGGATGGTACGGATTGGACTGATCTGGCTCAGGATAGGGATCAGTGGAGGGGTCTTTTGAGCACGATAATAAACCTTCGGGTTCCATAAAATGTTGGGAAATTTTTTAGTAGGTGCACAATTGGCGGCTTCTCAAGAAGGGCTCGGCTCCATGAGTGAGTGAGATAGTTTAGTTAATGACATTTTCGTGACATCCACTTGAATTATTATTGTTACAGTGAACCCCCACTAATCGACTTTAACTGGTTGCGGGAAACGTCGATTAGCGATTTGTTGGTTAACGAACCAAATATTTACATTTGATTTTCATTGTAGGGCCTGAAATTTCACAAATTTTATTCATAAGTTTGCAAAATACGACAAGAAATAGTGGACGTTGATGTGATTGCACTACCGCAGTCCCAGGATGCCTTCCGACCTGAGCGCTTGTAAACATTGCCAGTGCGCACGCGCGTTGGCGATGGTCGATTGGCCGGAGAACGATACTTGTTTGGGTATTGCAAGATATCATGCGAATGTCGATGAATCGAATCATCGATTAGCGGGGAATGTCTGTAGTGTCATTTACTGGCAGGAGAACCCTTTTCTTGGAGCTAATAGGGAGGTTAAGTGTACCTACATATCGGAACATGTTCACGTCACGTTGTTATGTCTGGGTCACTTCTCACAGTTTGCAAATCACTAATGACGAGTATGTTACCCGTGAGGTAATTGAGCCCGTCCCACCGTCAGCTGATGGTGTGTCATTTTCTGTAGGTATGGTTTATATCGTAATATGAAGGTGCATACACGAGGAGCATGTCAAAGTAAACTATTTATAATACGTAAGAAATTAAGAGTTGAACAGTTTCCCAGTGGTATAGCCTTCCTTGATTCTACCCCTACAATAAATATGGCAAGCGAAATATATTACCACTTACTGGATATACATTCATTCATCTGTAATCTGTCAGACGACAGGTCCACAGTCTCTTCCAAAACAGTTCCTCCACTTAATGCGATCTAGAGCTTCTCCTTCAAATGAGAATATCCTCTTCTGTCCCCAATGTCATCCAGCATCTTCTTACGTCTTCTTCCTCGTCTTCTGGTCACTTTTATCCGCCCCTCTATCTTTCCTTTGTCTCCAGAGGAAACATCTCGCATACGTGGTATCTTTGTTTTTGGAAAGAGACTATCCAGGAAAAGTGATAATGTGGTAGGTTTTCCATTTGCTTTCCACATCGCAGTACAACAGCCGTTCAAACCACTCTGGTCACGCCTGTTGCTATACGAACTTGAACCATCTCGAGCATCATTTGCTCTGTGCTTCAAGTCGCTGCTGATGACGCTGCTTCCGGCCTCAGTTTTTGGTTTTTGGTGTCTCTCTTCGTCTGATGCCTACCCTTTGACCTGTCCAGCAAGGGAGGCCCTGCCAGTAGCTACGCTACCGCTGGATATATGCGGATTAAAAGACTGTGGAGCTATTAAAATCAATCAACTAAATGAAATAAAGAATCTGGGTTTTCACGGCGTTGGCTATGAAGAATGCCGTCTTCTGGGATGTGGCGCCTTGTAGATCTTGTGTGAACCGATGTTCCTCCGAAACGTTGGTTCACACAAGATCTACACGGCTCCACATCCCANTAGAATAAAGAATCTGCTCCCTGTTACTTCTATCATCGTCATTATTTTTTTGAGTGTGATGCTATTATATAGTAGTTCTTAATACCATTCGCAGTGACTGGCAAAATTGGAAGTCGAAACAAGTAGTACAAAACAAAACAAACTACGTGGCCTCTAGTCCGCAAGCGAACTATACCGACCGAGCGACCGCCGCTTATCGGCGAAGTTAGTGCCAACTTTATCGGATATAGGGTGTCACATGATCAGCGCAACGAATTCCCACGGCCGTTAATCTCTGTTTTCTAGACCGGAGTCGCTATATCTTTGATATAGCTCCTCAGTTATCCTCACGATGCTGAGTGGACCCCGCTCCAGACCCACTACTTCTCAGAAAATCTGGTAGCGCCGGGAATCGAACCAGGTACCTCTGGATCTGTAGGCAGGAACTCTGACCACTAGACCACAGAGACGGTCCGAAACAAGTATTTCCAAGTATATATCATAGTCTGCTTCTCTGTTGCATAGAATTTTAGTTCTGTATAGCGATTGCTGCTCTTGTGGATATTTTGTGTGCTGCTGTGAAGGTGACGACTCACCTCCAACTAGTGCAGAGGTCAAGGAAACGTGGATCTACACATCCACTCCCTATACATCTTCATGGAATAGTACTTAATTAGTTAAGCACAAGGAAAACTTTACCTTTACTATTTCAGGATCCCAAAGGAGGTGTTTCTTCTGCTGCACAAGTTCGCATGTTCGCCATGTTGTTGTAATTGATTGTAGGAAATTAAAGTTACCTCGTTGTGTTGGCCTCAAACGGCACAACGTTCATATGAAGTTTTGTGTAAATCGATGAACTGCTTCAGAAGTGAAATGGGGGGCACAAGGATACACACATACAGCATTGTGACATCATAAGCTTATCTTTCTTTTTTAAGGAAGTAGGCTGAAAAGCAAGCACCGGACTAGAGCAGAAAAGTTTCGTTTTCATAATGTGGTACAAGTAGCACCTGGCTTGAACCTAACCTGGATTATTCGATATTGTGCTCTTGCTGAGAAATGTCAAAGTGTCCACAGACGTGCAATACAAGATTTCCTTTTGTTGTTGGGTACAGATCTGCGTATCCATGTATTAATGGGAGAATGTGGGGCCTCGTTCACGTGTTCCCATCTGCCCAACGCGTATTTACTTAATGCACTGTTCTCGAGGGATGTAACAACGGCGTTGGACGAGGATTTACTACATTCAGAATCGTGTGAATGTCATAGAGCCATCTGCCGACGCTGGTTCCTCGCTGGCTGATTTTTCTACCATGGAGTCTAGAAAACCGAGATTAACGGCCGTGGGGATCCGTTGCGCCGCCCACGCGAATCCTCTATCCGCTAAAGTTGACACTAACTAGGTCAGTCCGTGGGTATAGTTCTATTGCGGACTACAGGCCACGGAGTTTGTTTTTGTTTTGAAGATGGAGGCTACACGTTCCTCCTAAACGTCGGTTCACAAAAGGTCTACACGGCGAAACATTCCAGAAGACGGTATTTACATACTAACCACTGTGAAAATCTCAAATCTTAGATGTATTAATTTTATAAAATGTCTGCAAGTACTTTTCTCGCGAAGCTGTGACCTGCGGCCGCTTTGAAGTAGTTCTGTCCATCCCTAGAGTAAACAGTACCTCGTAACCTACATTGATGCATTCGTACATAAATCTAGAGTTAGTTAGTCAGTTAGTTAGTTAGTTATTGGAGAGGGTGGGTTTCCCCATGCACTGAGACCAGTATTGGTCCATTGTGCTTCCCTCTATAATATTCTACCAGTCTCTATACCCTACCGATATTGGTGCGTACCATCAGTCCGTACCGAGCCAGCGAGTTCGGCCTCTAGTGGCTTGGCGGTATCTATAATGCTTGCCCCATCTATCAGAGGCGTTAGAGACTACTGTTGGGCGGGAAATGTCCTTGAATTTAGCTCAGTGACCTCCTTTGGAGATATGATGTTCTTTTACTTGCCGTAAAGCTACGACACGGGACCCACGGCTTAAAGTCCCTCCCGGAGGACTTGTTCCCTGAATTTTTCCGCCCTTAAAAATTCGACGACCTCCGCCGGGTTTGAACCCGCGTACCACGAGTCATGAGGTGGGAACGTTACCTCTAGACTACGGAGGCCGCTAATCTAGAGTTAGAATATTTTTAAGGACGTTTGGAGGTTTGTGGGTCATTAACCTCTGGTTTCTAACTTGTAAGTCTCATTCTTTTGCAGTCAGTGTTCAGACCTCGGTTTATCCGGTTACATCTCGTAAATACACCCAAAACTGCCTGCAGCAAACGAATATAGTTGTGCATAGCCTTGGACAGCGCGTCTCATCAGCATCCTCTGTGTCAGCAAAGTGTTTCTGATGCGTATACGACAAGCGTTGAAACATTTGTATCAATTTAAAATAACTTGAAATTAGTCTGATACGATTCATTTGCCGATAAACTTTTTACGTTAAAATTAGATTTCGTGAAAATCGGTTAACTGCTTGAACAGTTCAAGTTGGGGGGGACACATAGTCCCACACAGACAGCACAGTGATATCAAAAGCTTAGCTTTTTCTTTCTTTTGAGGAAGGAAAGTTGGGTAAAAAATCAAGCTTTTGACTTGCGTCTTATAGTCTAAACAGAGTCACCATCTGTCTCATGTGTTTCAGGACACATTGTTTTTCTTGCGTGAGATCTTGTTGGACAGCTTCCTCATACCAAAATCTTGAATTCCACCATCTTCATTTTAAGAATGGAAGGCCGGAGCATGTGTCTACCCCATGTAGCTACCAAGTCTCCGGGGAATGACTTTCCTCTACACAGCACACATTTGTTTGCAGGCTTAGAAAGGGAATATTCTCTGCCATTCCTTTATTGCCTTTAGAGATACGCTCTTTTAAGTACAATTTATAACAGTTTCTTTTTCCTTATTGTTTGTGTAAGAAAACCCAAACTTTCTTTTTATTTTGTAGAAGGCACGTGGAAACTTCGATCCTACATGCAATAGAACTATCTTTTTTCATTTTCCTGCAGTATTCTGAATTACTCATGGGACTCATGCCTATGTACGAGTGTACAAGGTTATGCATTTTTTATGCAATAAAGTCATCGCGCTGATATACGTGTATAAACGTAGAAAAGGTAAAGCTGTCCCTGTAACAGGCCGTGGAGGCCAATAAGGTTGTGAGACGTCTAGGCCCCCACATCTAGACAGTCGGCTCATAGATAGCGGTAAGGTTGTCAACCTGCGCCGGCCTCCCATTAACCCCCCACCCCCCCGGAAAATTCCTGGTACTAATTTCCGTTAGAGGCGGATTTGACCCCAGGCCATAGAGCGACTGGAAAGATTAGAGCAAATAAGAAATCCAATGACCTCATCGGGATTCGATCCAGCGACCTTCCTGCTTGTAGCATAGTGCCTCAACCAACTACATTACCGCGTGTCACCCTCCGTTAGTGATGATATTCTAAAATCAGTCATTTTGTAACGGAACAGGAAGTGATATCTGAGGTTCCCACAGCGGTATCGAGGTTTCAGTATTCAGGAATATGAAACCATGTAATTTATTAGGTAGGTACGACCGTCTGACAGGAACTTTTCTACCAAACTACACGGCATATCAACGCTATATATTCAAGACATCGACAGGATAGTTAAATAACCAACTTAAAAAAGTACACGGCGTCACATCCCACAAGACCGCAATCTTGGCAATGGAAAGCATTATAAAAATATTTTAGCGTGTAAAGCCGTTGCTGTGGAACGACCGCAAGATGGGTGGGTATACCGGGGTCGTTTTTGGGGAAGGGCTCGTTAAATAATTTCCCGCAGCAACAGACACGAACGTAACAATGGTACAGCAAGAGAGATACAGTGTTTTCTGAGGTCCGCTACGCATCCGTTACTACGCAGCGGTGCGGTAAACATCTCTGCAGCAACGAATCCAGACACAACTATAGAAGAGCTGTGAGTTCTCTACGGGAGTTTGTGAAGAGAGGACTGCAGCCCGTGAAGCTGAAAAATCTTCACTCTTAGAAGCCGTTTCCGGGGAGCGGTTAGTGAAGACACAACAGGCTGGAGAAGGCTTAGCGGGTGCTGTGGTGTTTTGTGAATTGTGGAGAGCGGTGTCGTTGTAATTACTTGTACTTAGAGTCTTATGCATAATTGGCCAATGCATGCAATGTAAACCCCGTCTATAGTCACACACATACTGCATGACAGTATATTATAAAAAGAATGTAAGCTTAGTGTGTATTTTTATTTTGACATTATTGATTCACTGTTTATATAACATTTTACTGTCTCTAATCTAGTTATTGGCCCGGTACATTGTATTGTGTGTCTGCTGATCAAAAAATACATGTACTACTTGGAAACCTCTTCCATGGTTAATCAAAAGTTTTATAGACTGTGCCACAAATAACTCTGAGATACGGCAGATGAAAGCGGTTTAGAACAGACTATTTTATGCCTTAGTAAAGGATCTGGAAGTGGTAAAATTCGTCTATAATTCATCGTCACCGTCTTCGAACAAAATGGAGTTAAGCAAAAAATTTTCACATTATTTTGATGCATATCAGGATTACTTATAATCTAAAGTCGATTATTTCGCGTTAGAGAGAAACCTTCGAACAAATGTCCAGATGAAATGAAATCCATTAATCCATGGTATAATGTAGGCGCCATGTCTGTGGTATTTATTGTATCTGGAGATCAGTTGCAGTCTTGAAGAAAGCAGTCTTCTGGGATTTGGCACCGTGTATATGTGGTGTTAACCGACGTTTCGGAGGAACGTATCGCCTCCATCTTCAGGGTAGAAGAAAAAGTATAAGAAATCTGCAAGCGACAAGACCGTGAGAACGGTAAAAGC
>NW_019725428.1:1470206-1472362 GCF_002891405.2 Cryptotermes secundus
AGGGTGAATGACCTTACAGCAGTGGTTATTGTAAACAGATTGAAAGTGCTTAGCGAATGCATAGCAATAATAATAATAATAATTCCATTAACACAAATCAGAGTTGACAATGAGAAGTAAAACAAAATATATACGTTTACAATGAGTACAGTTAGTATTTTAATGACTGGAAGAAGTATGATTTGTATAAAATATGACAGCAAGAAACAGTTCAAGTTTTAAATATATGAATATGTAATTTCCTCCCCCCCCTTGGCACTACAGCCCCAGTGGGCCTAGTCCTACCTCCGTGAACTTCTCCGTTCACTTCGGTTTTTCTAGATCTTAGATATTCGGTAGGACTCCTTGGGCGGCTGATCAGCTCGTCGCAAGGCATCTACCTGTACACAAACACAAAAAAACGCACACAAACATCCATGCCCTGAGTGGGATTCGAACCCACGATCCCGGCTTCCGAGCGAGTGAAGACAGTGCACACCTTAGACCGCTCGGCTACCGTGACCATGAATATGTAATACTACTACTACTAATAATAATAAGAACAGATTTAATAATGTTGAATGACACTGGGGCAGGTTTTCTCCAGGTACATCGATTTCCCTTGTATTAACCGCTCCACGTCCATTAATTTCCCGTCATCCAACTCTCAATAGTCTCGATACTGCCTGCGTCTCTAAACAGCCAACTGACAGTAATTCTCCGTTAGTGTGTAGCCCGTGAGTATGGCTTCGACGTCACAGATGTCCACAGTTTGATCTAATCCCGGATCAGTTGACTCAGTTCACGTACTCAGAATTCATTTGATTTTGTCCCGTCTTCATCGTAGCATTCGATGTGTGACCGCTTTCGAAGAGGTTTCCAAACATTTCTTAAAGTATTTTCTGTTTTTTTCTTCATCTGAGCAACATGTCGGCCTGTCGTGGAGGCCGCTCATTTAATTGGCGGGACGTGTACAGCGAAATGAACGACAGTAACGTTCTTTTTATTCTTGTGTTACAGCAGGAGAACCGTGGAGTGGCAGGTGACGGACCCGTGACGCAGTCATGTAGTTGGTGAGTGGCTGAAATTCTGTAGTTGTAACTCAATAACCGTGTTGTGAGGAAGAAAACTAGGGCGTTATTTGATGGCATCAAAGACCGTTCTCTTTGTAGGTAACAGTTGTAGTTTGTAGGATGTGATATAACTCCCTCCCTCATTCAAGTTTAAAATTTAATTTTCTTTCCTGTGTGAGAAGTGGAAGAGAAGAAGTTAGTAGGAATGGAGAGGAATAGAGACGGATGTAGTGTGGCCGGATGTAAGAGAATTGCGTGCGCAGCGAATCTGTCCGTAAAGCAAAAGTGATACAAATGTTTATTGTTTATTTATTTTCGTGTACGTTCCTCTTCCTAAAGGTCAGTAATTGCTTCGTTAAATTGTTCCTGTGCCGGTCACGGTAGCCGAGCGGTCTAAGGCATGCACTGTCTTCGCTCGCTCGGAAGCTGAGATCGTGGGTTCGAATCCCACCCAGGGCATGGATGTTTGTGTGCGTTTTTCTATGTTTGTCTACAGGTAGAGGCCTTGCGACGAGCTGATCACCCGCCCAAGGAGTCCTACCATATGTGTAAGATCTAGAAAAACCGAAGTGAACGTAGTTCATGGAGGTAGGTCTAGGCCCACTGGGGCTATAGTGCCGAGGGGGAAAAAAATTGCCCCTATGCTTAATTGCACATCAGTTAAGCACCCTGAACACGATTTAGGAATGAAGGTGTACTTCTTAGCCGTGGCACTAGATGGACGTGAGTGATTATTTTCACACACCCGCTCTCTCTCTCTATATATATATATATACACACACTAGGACTAAAGGACAACAGTAATGAACATTTTGTCTGAGAACAGCAAGAAAGAATATCCAAAGTCAGTTAGAGCTCTTAAGGCTAGAGGGAAAATATTTGTGCAAAGCGTCTGTTACTTCATAAACAAAATTCCTAAATTTATAAAAAAAAAGAAGTAAATGCACAACATAGTAATATATTCTTATAGTTAAGAGAGATATTAAAAAACCGCGGGGTGACCGCTATAATAGAATAAGATGTTTATAAGAATGTGCTACAGAGGGGCGGATGGGCATTGTCTAGGCCTTTTTTTGTATACATATTTCTCAAAAATAAAAAAAA
>NW_019725428.1:1472460-1474811 GCF_002891405.2 Cryptotermes secundus
TTAAAGTCCCTCCCGGAGAACTTGTTCCCTGAATTTTTCCGCCCTTAAAAATTCGACGACCTCCGTCGGGTATTTGAACCCGCGTACTACGAGTCATGAGGTGGGAACGGCCGCTTAGTTTCCGGTAACTACTAGATACTTGAATGGATGATTCCAGAGACTGCCTGTGCATGGAGATGTGAGGAATTTTGCTTCCTGCCGTGAATCGAACTCAGGTAATCCAGTATCTAGCCAGTCCCTTTACTGAGTAAAATATTTCGACGCAATATATTAATGTTATTGAAGGATTAATAATAAAGTAAAAGCCACAACTATAACTGAAACAGTTGTCATTTTTGAATAAAGATTCTGTCTTTGTGGATAAGTTCCATATAGCAAGACGTTACGCTGTGCCTTGTAGTAATAGGATTAGAAAAGGAGTTGCCTAAACATATACCGCTTTAGCGTCTCTGCATTTTACGTTAACAATGAGAATAAAATAATGTTCATATAGTAATAAAGTTAAGTGAAATTGTTCTCTTGTTTCCTGATTCGACTATTTTTCGTCTCTGAAGATGGAGACGACATGTTCCTCTGAAACGTCGGATGATTTTCAACTGAATACACGATGTTATATCCCAGAAGATACGTGAGATCCTCAAATCGTACACAGAGCACAGTCTCTTTCCTTTCTACCACTCCGAAACTACGAGAGAGTGTCAGTAAATAGGTCATAAATGGATATAAGAAAAAAAACACATTTATTTCACGACATATTCTTCACCAACACTCAAACACTCATAAACTTGTCCCAGCGCTTTACCAATGTGTCGAAACCCGCAGCATGGAACTGTTCTGAATGTTGTCTCTGCCACTTCCGCATTTGGTCGAGCATTATTTGCAACTTTCGAACGTCTTTGAGATAATTTCTCGACCCAGTTATGAACCGTTTTGCGCGAAGAACACTTCCCAACGTAAACATGAAACTCTCCTTTATGAATATCCTTTTGTATTGAGTACTTTTGCCCACAAAAGACGCACAACAGAACGTTGCTCTTCTGTTGTACACTCAAGCACGGTTGCCATTTTGACTACTGAAACCATCCTCTGAACATGCGCTTGCGCGTCTGCTACCTAGACTGTCTTGAAGCTTGGCACTGCTACTACTTAGTGATGCACATAGAAAACTTAATTACGTCCATTATAGTTGCTTTATTTCCATTTATGACCTATTTACTGACTCTGCCTCGTATAATTCATAGTGTTACCCTTTAACCCTTTAAGGCACGTGATTACTGTACGTACGACCTGCTTCACAATTAAGTAACTCTGCACATTGTGTGTTTATTGGGTTCGTATGACACAATTATTTCTCTGAACGTCATTAACCGATCGCTCTCGGAGTCTTAATAAGATTATCACGGTATGAATCTTCACCTCCTTGACAGCCTCTACACTCACATGTAGTACACTCATATACGTAAAGTGACTCGCAGAAAGAATTATCCGCGCTATCGGAGAGCCAGACTACAGTTTGCGTGTAGTCGACGCGTCAAAAAACGTTTCTGATAAAAGTTAGGCCAATAGTAAAACGTTTTGTAGGATAAGTCTTTTGTAATAAAATCGATAATGTTCGATTTGAGCGGCAGCAGAAGAGTAGCATGTTAGACTGCAGAATGAAAAAATAGTTTCTATATTTCAGAGTTGTTGAAAATCACTACCGAAACTACGTGGCTATCTCCACGGAGCGGAGTTACTCAGTTACGCTTGAGTTTCCCAACATTTTATGGAACCCGAAAGTTCAGTATCGTGTTCACGTGATCCTTCCAATTTGTCCCTGTCCTGAGCTAGATAAATCCAGTCCATACAACCCCTGTCTCTCTAAGATCCATTATGATACGAGGGAGAGTCAGTAAACGGGTCACAAATTGAAGTAAAACAGCTGTAATGGATGTAATATGTTTTCTATATGTATCACTTGGTAGCAGCACAGTCCAGCTAGGTAGCAGACGGCATGCGCATGTTCAGAGGCTGACTTCAGTAGTCAAAATGGCGTCCTTGCCGAAGAACAGCGTTCTGTTTTGCGTTTTTTTTTTTGCAGGCAAAAGGACTCGGTACAAAAGATATTCATGAAGAAATGTTTCCAATTTACGGTGGAAAGTGTCTGTAGCGTAAAGCGTTTCACCCTTGGTAGTTTCGCTGATGAAGAGATTGAAACGGAGGTGCGGAAGTGGCTGAGACAACAGTGAAAAATACTTCTATGATACTGGTTTCGACGCAGTTGTTAAGGGATGGGACAAATGTATCAATTTTGGTGGAGGATATGTCGAATATCACATGGTTTACGTTTTATATCCATTTGTGACCCATTT
>NW_019725428.1:1474861-1476872 GCF_002891405.2 Cryptotermes secundus
ATGATGGACATATTCACAATGACTTGTACGAGGACCGATGGGCAACAGTCATGGATTTCGACTTAACAGATCAACTGCATATGAGATCTTTTGCATTCATCAGATATTAGAGAAAGAATGGGAGTACAATGAGACAGTCCATCAGCTATTCATAGACTTCAAGAAAGCCTATGATCCAGTTGAGAGGGAAAAATTGTACAATATTGTGATAGAATTTGGGATACCCATGAAACTAGTTAGGTTGATTAAAATATGTTTAAATGAAATGTATAGTAAAGTCCATATGGGTAAACATTTGTCTGATAAATTTCCTATCCAGAATGGTCTAAAACAAGGAAATGCTTTATCGCCACTACTTTTCAGTTTTGCTTTAGAATATGCCATTAGGAAGGTCCAGGTAAACCAGGTGGAACTGAAAAATGGGACCCATCAACTGTTGGTCTATGCCAACGATGTGAATCTACTGGATGATAATATAGATACCTTAAAAAAACACACAAACTTTAATTGATGCAAGTAAGTCAGTTGGTCTAGAAGTAAACACAGAGAAAACTAAGTATATGTTGCTGTCTAGTCACCAAACTGCAGGGCAAAATCGTGACATAAAGATAGGAAAGAGATGTTTTCAAAATGGGGAACAGTGATAACAAATCAATACCTGATTGAGGAGGAAATTAAGAAGAGATTGAACTCGAGTAATGATTGCTACCACTGAGTCCAGAACCTTTTGAATTCTCGTCTGCTGTCTAAAAGCATAAGAATTAGAATATACAAAACTATAATCTTGCCTGTGGTTCTGTATGGGTGTGAAACTTGGTCTCGGTCATTGAGGGAGGAATATAGACTGAGGGTGTTTGAGAACAGGGTGTTGAGAAGAATATTTGGACCGAAGAAGGATGAAGTGACACGAGGTTGGAGAAAACTGCATAATGAGGAGCTTCATACCTTGTACACTTCTCCAAGTATAATTAGAATGATCAAGTCAAGGAGGATGAAGTGGGCAGGGTATGTAACAGGAATGTGGGAGGAAAGGAATGCATATAGGATATTGGTGGGAAAGCCAAATGGAAAGGGACCAGTGGGAAGACCAAGGTGTAGGTGGGAGGACAATATGAAAATGGATCTTAGAGAGATAGGAAGGGATGGTATTGATTGGATTGATCTGGCTGAGGATAGGGACCAGCGGAGGGCTCTTACGAATACGGTAATGAACCTTCGGGTTCCATAAGATGCTGGGAAGTTCTTGAGTAGCTGCAGAATTGGCAGCTCCTCCAGAAGGGCTCAGCTCCATGAGTGAGTATGTAAGTAAGTAAGTAAGTAAAGAAGTTTAAAGTCTTTCATTTGGGGTCCCTGAGCTCAAATGTGTAACGGAACGAAGTATAGGCTTTTATATCAAATTTGATATTTCTGTGGGTAATAAGACTATAGGAGTCGAGCGTGTAATACGTATATACTGGGAACGAACTTTCCTGAAAATGAGACGTTTGCGTCAGATATTCTGTGGAGAAACTTCTTTCTGACGTTTACTTTCTTTCCTTCCTTTCTCCATGGTGTGTGAAAGTCAAATTTATTATCTGTAAGACTAGGTATGGGATATTTGTTAATGATAGAGCGATTGATGAATGATGAATTTAAGGGAAGCGGCCGTGGCCTAATATAAGTACTGTCCAGATATTTGCGTGGAGACATCGATAAAAAAGCAATGAAAAGGCAGTCACGATAACCGGTATCTCGGGCCGAGATTCGAACCTAACATTTCCCAACTGCGAATCGAGCTGTGCTCTTACGCCAGCCCGTTAGGTGCAAAGTACTGTTGCATAGATAGGCCAGATGGTATGCAAGGTAGAATAGGTGAAGTTGTCGCTGCGCTTAACTAATTAAGCACTGGGCCATGAAGGCGTATGGTGAGTGTATATATATATATATCCACATTTTCTTGACCTCGACACTAGCTGGAGGTGAGTGGTCAGCTTAACGCACCTGCCGCTCAACCCCCAGGGAAAGAGCCCCC
>NW_019725428.1:1476888-1485341 GCF_002891405.2 Cryptotermes secundus
AGGAGGATGAGGTGTGCAGCTCATGTAGCACGAATGGGGGAGACGAGGAATGCGTATAGGATATTGGTGGGAAAGCCAGAAGGAAAGATCCCACTGGGAAGACCAAAGCATAGGTGGGTGGACAATATTTAAATGGATCTTAGAGAGATAGGAAGGGATGGTATTGATTGGATTGATCTGGCTGAGGATAGGGACCAGCGGAGGGCTCTTACGAATACGGTAATGAACCTTCGGGTTCCATAAGATGCTGGGAAGTTCTTGAGTAGCTGCAGAATTGGCAGCTCCTCCAGAAGGGCTCAGCTCCATGAGTGAGTATGTAAGTAAGTAAGTAAGTAAAGAAGTTTAAAGTCTTTCATTTGGGGTCCCTGAGCTCAAATGTGTAACGGAACGAAGTATAGGCTTTTATATCAAATTTGATATTTCTGTGGGTAATAAGACTATAGGAGTCGAGCGTGTAATACATATATACTGGGAACGTATGTTCCCAGTATGTATACACGTATGTATACACGTATACATGAGACATTTGCGTCAGATATTCTGTGGAGAAACTTCTTTGTGACGTTTACTTTCTTTCCTTCCGTTCTCCATGGTATGTGAAAGTCAAATTTATTATCTGTACGACTAGGTATGGGATATTTGTTAATGGTAGAGCGATTGATGAATGATGAATTTAAGGGAAGCGGCCGTGGCCTAATATAAGTACTGTCCAGATATTTGCGTGGAGACATCGAGAAAAAACAATGAAAAGGCAGTCACGATAACCGGTATCTCGGGCCGAGATTCGAACCTAACATTTCCCAATTGCGAATCGAGCTGTGCTCCTACGCCAGCCCGTTAGGTGAAAAGTACTATTGCATAGATATGCCAGATGGTATGCAAGGTAGAATAGGTGAAGCTGTCGCTGCGCTTAACTAATTAAGCACTGGGCCATGAAGGCGTAGGGGGAGTGTATATATATATCCACATTTTCTTGACCTCGACACTAGCTGGAAGTGAGTGGTCAGCTTAACGCACCTGCCGCTCAACCCCCAGGGAAAGAGCCCCCTGTACCCATTAGATAGGAGGTTAGGTGGACCCTAGAGCCGGTCTGGACGAGGTGAAGAGAAAATTCTTGATCTTACCGGTCTCGTCCAGCCCGTAACCAGTCGCTATACTGATTACGCTATCCCTGCTGATGGCATACAAGCCGACACGTAAATAATTTTAGTGATTTATAAAAAGATAAAACAGTTCCGTCCAGTGTGACTGGTGAAGATTTTTCTTATTTCAGTTCTTCATGCCCTTGCATATTTTGGTCCTTAAGAGACCAATATGTAAGGGCATTAAGAATTGAAGTAAGAAAAATCTTCATCAGTCAAACTGGACGAAACTGTTTTATCTTTTTATAATATTGTTAGTGTGACGGACCAGAATGATACAAATAAAAATGTAGTGAATATATAGATATTAATATACTGTAATAAATTATACGCCGATCATAGTGGCCACGAAGTCTGAGGCATGAACTGTCTTTCCTCGCTCGAACGCTGGGATCGTGGGATCGAATCCCACTCAAGGAATGGTTGTCTGTTAGCGTTTATTCTGTGTTTGTGTTTTCATGTGTAGGTAGCGGCTTTGCTACGGACTGATCCCCCGTCCAAAGAGTAATACTGACCGTATGTAGGATTAAGAAACTGAAAAATCGGCCAAGGTTTAACAAAGAACTGTATAGCCATAGATAGGTAGATACCGTAGGTAGGTAGAATAAATTATAAAATGACACTTTGTTGGTTGTGAATTTGTCTTTCATTATATTAGGCATTTAAAGGAAATCGCGCATCATATGTCTTTTGAACTCAAAGTCCTAGGGGATTGGCAGTTTAACATGTCATTCCGGTACAGCTGTATTGTCCTCATTGTGTACAGTCGCTGAACCGTGCGACCTGTGATAACTTTTTGAACATTGCAGAGTCGGTGTGACAGAGAGAGTAATTTAGTTTCCTATACTGGCCTTACTTGTCCTGGCTTCGTCTGTTGGTTGGCGCGAATCGAAAAATCAATACAGACGCCCTACGCCAACTAGCGCCGCTTCCCTTGCTTATGTGTGTGTGTTTCTACCAGGTTTTAGAATCGTGTCAGAGACGCTTGACGTCCGTTTCCAGTACTGCCAACCTGCCGATTTTTTTATAACTGCCAGTAATGCTGCTATCGTCATGAAGCCTGCTCATTTCTTATCGAAATATAATCGAACGTCGTGGTCAAGTGTGTTGCACTGCTGCTTCGTATTCGGGAAGCCCTGCCTTCAAATCCCAGTCCAGAGGGTAGTTATACTGACCTAAGTTTCCGTCGTGTTCGTTAGTCCCCCGAGGCAGATGCCGAAGTACTGCCTCAAATTAGGCCACCCCATCCACCTTCGACATCCTTTCTAATTCATTATTCAGCATTCACCGCGACATTCGAGGGTGTACACTCTCAGTTACTAACAACGTCGTAAAATAAACCATAATTCATAAATTAAAATAAAGTCTGTCTACGGCTGTATAGCCCCTGTGGACCTCGCCGCTTTTTTAGTTTCTTAAAAATGTGCTTAGTCGGTAGGACTTCTTGGACGGGGGATCAGCTCGTCGCAAGGCCGCTACATACAGAACTACACAAACAGAATAAATGCACACAGACATCTGTACTTCATGTGGGATTCGAACCCATGATCCAAGTGTTCGAGCGGGCTAATGTAGGCCGTACACCGGCATGCGTCAAGACATGTAACAGTCAAGACACGATGTCTGCGACATGACGCAAAGAAAGGAACACAGTTGAAACGAATGAGATTATGAAAACCGCCGCACACAGGTCTGAGTCATGACATCAGCATCATGACTCAGACAGGTATGCGGCGGTTTTCGTAATCTCATTCATTTCAACTGTGTTCATTTCTTTGCGTCATGTCGCAGACATCATGTGTTGACGCATGCCGGTGTGCTGCCTACCTAAGAAGATTCATATCTTAGACAGCACGGCCACTGTGACCAGCAGTTAAAATAAAATAACTCATAATAAATAAATAAGTGGTAAATAGAAGATGGAAATATGAGATTTAAGACTGCTGAGTAATAGTGAGGTCTGTATTGCACGAAAGCTGTACTGTTTCTCATGCTATGATTTTCTGTTATAGTTAGACCAAAAATGGAGGCCACGCCATAGTTCAAGCGGCTAGTCGCTGGCTTCCCACCGCCGCGGCCCGGGTTCGATCCCGGGTCTGGTCAAGTGGGATTTGTGGTGGAGAAAGTGGCGCTAGGGCAGGTATTCTCCCAGTACTTCGGTTTCCCTTGCCAATCTTCATTCCACCAATTGCTCCACAATCACCCTCACCTATCATCTGGGGCTGGTACAATAGGCCAGAAGTGGCCGCAGTACAAGGGACTTAGTCCCACCCCACTAGCAATAAAAAAAGCTGGCTTTTGAGCGAACGTGAGGTTATTTTCTGCAGGAATTTCGTTTTCTAGTACATGTTATTTGCAGTTGTGAGATTGGTGGGACATGTAGCACTTGGGAAGAGTTGAGGCATCTTGCAAGATTTCTTTCAGAAAATCTTAAGAGAGGAGACAAATTAGGAAGGTATACGTAGATATGAGGATAATATTAAGATTTTGTATAGGAATGTGGATTTGGACTGAGTCTGAGGATATGTTTCAGTTGCGGTTTCTTGTGAACACAGTAATAAACCTTCGGTTTCTGTAAAAGACTGAGAACTTCCGGAGTAGCTGCCTGACATGTAGTCATTCAAGAAATGCTCTGTTTCATGGAGTTCGTTACCTAGTTATATGTAACTTCGAATGTTATTGCATTATTCTCGGTGTCGCCCTTAGTTTAAAATTAGTTTTAAATATTATATAAAAATAACTAGAGAAGACTGTATTCCGGAATATTATACACGTTGTATAATATTGTCACATATGTGTGTAACTATAGACGGGATTTTGGATAATTGGATTTATTGACCACTATCTCTATAACTCTATAGCCATTCCCTACACTTTACAAATCACTGCAGCAAATACGAAGTCTTCTCGGTTTGCTTTCACTAGTCGTTTCCTAGTAACTGATCTTAACAATGGCGATTCTTCCACTTCTGTGCTCTCGTTATTACCGTCCGGTGAATGCCCCGCAATTGAACTGTTAAAGTCGAAGTCACGGCTACTTTACGACTGGCGGGGTACCGCCAGTCAGTTCGTCTTGGTGTTAAGCCCCTTGAGACTCTCAACCAGATATTTTTTAACTGAACTCTTGCTGTAATAGCCCTTATGTAACATTTTGTATACCCTCTCGGTACGAACCGCGTAGAAAGCACAGTCTTTTCGCTGTTGCGTGCGCGTTCGCCGCGGTGGGAGCCCGTTTACCGAGTCGTTACTAAGCAACGCATGTTCCTTCTCGCTATCTTTGCATAGCAACGTACTCAGCGCTGCAATATTTTTTTTTTGCGATACCTAGAATTAGAAAAAAAAACACAAAATTCATCTTAAATAGACTTAATTTAATGCGATGCCGATATAAATTATGATAAATGGATTTGGATCTGAATTTTGTTCGTTAAAATTTTGAAAGGAGTAGACCGTATATTTGTTTTAAGTCCCGATAAAATAACGGGTTTGAAAGTGTTTTTAAATCGTGGTGTTTGGAAAAATAATGTAAACCCTCTTAATGTGATATGATTTTAATATTTCACACTAGGTTACATAACAGTAGCTGTGTCTTTTCAGAGTTTTGTGATTAATCATATTCAGTAGTTTTGTTGTTTTTTTTTGGGGGAGGGGTTATTTTAAGACGCTGTCAATAGGTGGACTATATATCGTCGAATTCTGGATTAATCATGAATTGGAAAGGATTTGGCCTGATCGGGGTATTATCCCGAAATTAGCGCGAAGCGACAAAAAAACCAGGATAACTTGTCTCGGCCGAGGTTCGAACCGAGCAACTCCCGAATCATGATCTAAAACATCACCGATGTACCAACCCGTTCTGTGTTACTGATGCGTTGAGATGTATTTGAACAAGAACACCAAACTTACAAGTATCGAATCCTTCCGAAAACTATACTGTTATACTCTGTAAATAATGGTGTATTTTTTTGCTCTAGAGTTGGTACTGATGTTCATTTTACTGTCTGTTCCGTGCTCTCTTTTTAGCGTAGTTACTACACAACCGCTGCCTTACGTGAAGTTTCACACAAAACCTCTGCACCGTACGATAATGCGGATTTGACGAAACGACAGTTAGTTAAGCCACAACGAAAGGTGTGGGTAGTTATTTTCAGATCAACTGTCAGTGTTAGTGGCGGAGGAGTGGTTGATTAAACGTGCCAGTGGGGTACAGGACGTTCAAAAAGTAACTGCTCTTGTTAAATAACTTCTGTGTCATCTTTTTTAATTCTGTTGAAACTGCATTAAAAATGAATCTCTTGACATGAATTAAGTGTACATTTACAGTACTAAATATTTCATAAATGAATGTTTCGCAAACTAAGATTAATTCAAATTTGAATGGTACGCTGTATTGGATTTATGTGGCAACTCAGAAGCGATAGAAGAAAGCAAAGGCGTGAAGTTGTCAACTCTTTGACATGTTTCGTTCAAGTACACGCTCTACTGGACACAGTTGAAAACAGCGACATCGATCTGTTAAGGGCAGTGCCACATATCGAGTAATTTTGAAACTAAACGTTTGTTACATTACCTTAAATAGTTACTTTATGTAGAAAAACTTGGTTATATGATCCTGAATGCAAGCTTTTGAATGTCAATTTAAAAAAAAAGTGTGTGTGATAGAGACACAGTGAACTTGGTGCAATTTAAAATGTGAGAACTATTTAGTATCTAGAACTACGATTGATCGTATTCAGAACTGAAGACTCTCAAGAGAATAAAATAATTATTTCTTCAATCAGAATCCTGCTAAGATAATTAACTGCAAGGGAAAATTCTTTCCCTCCAGTGGTCGCTCTCTTTTTCTGCGTGCATATGGTAAGTTGCCGCATCTTCGCCAATCAAGTATTCCACTCCAGAGAAAATGGAGCTTTTGATATTCAAATGAGGAGCCACTTTTACTGGTTCCGTGTCTGAAGGCATAATTCATTGAGGGGAGGGTTGTGCGGGGATTGAATATTTTAGCAGTTGGCATGATCACACTGAAAATATGTTTCGAAAACTATCATCATCATCATTAGCAACCGAATGACCTTTGGTTTTGAAGGTTACTCCGAATGCTTTTTGTTTACTAAATGTCTTCTCTGTGCTGTTCTGTGTATCTATGCCGGCTCTAACCGGAGTAAAGCTCGTCAAGGGTAAATACTGTACAATCGATAAAGAAATTACTTCACAGTTCTGTATTTAATGTTTGGAAAAGGTAAAGTTGTCCCTGTGGTTAACTAATTAAGCATACACCATGAAGACATATGGTGGAGTGGATGTATAGATCCACATTTTCTTGACCTCGGTACTAGTTGGAGGTGAGTGGTCAGCTTCACGCCCCTGCCGCTTTACCCCCCAGAAGGAGCCCCCGGTACTCACTGGATATGAGGCTGGGTGGGCCTCAGAGCCGGTCTGGACGTTGGAAAAGTGAAAATTCTTGACCCTACCGGGACTGGACCTTCGACCCCTCGGTCGTCCAACCTAATAGGTTTTGTAGAATATAAAAAATAACATTACCTTACACACGTTACGTTATGCAGCGTTATAAACGAACACTTAGTTCTTCATCGACAGATTTAGAAATTATTCACATTAAAAACCTATTAATTTTTAGTTCATAATTTGTTTGAAGATAGGTAATACAGAAATTTAAGAGTTATTCAGTCTGGTGATATATTTTGTCATGAGCTTTTATAGCTCTATACAGCTCTGGCCTGTTCAAGTTCAGAATTAACTTCTCGAATTAATATATTTTAAACATTTTGTCGGATTCCTTGGATGGGAGATCAGTCTATCGCAAGGCCTGTATCTACACAGCACAACATAAACACACAAAATACACTGATATACGTCCATTTCCCAAATGTGATTCGATCCCATAACCCGAATGTTCAGTGGTCAGAAACCGCCTTCTGTTAATACCCGTATTCCATTTCATACATATCACTGAAGAACAGATAGACAATTTTAAGTAGTGTATACCGTAGAAACATGCTAGTTGTTGTTAAGGCTGTGTTTTTCTTCCTGCTCATATTTTGTGGCGAAAGAGGCTTTGAAGCTGACATCTGTCTGTTTTCGAGGTTAAGAATACACTGAGCCTTACCTTCACTCCCCCGTTCATTTTCATTCTGCAGGGCTTAGTTAAGCGCAGAGACAGTATTACCTTTTGCTTTTACTATCTTCTCGTGTAAACGTGTTTTACTCTGAACACAATTGGGCCTTTGGTTTCGATTTTTAGTTCTTTTTCTACAGATCTGGAAGACTGTAAAAGTAAAGTAAAAAAGTAGAGCTATCCCTGTAACAGTCCGTGAAGGTCCATAGGGTTGTGAGACGTTGAGGCTTCCACATTATCTAGACAATCGGCTCAAAGATGGCAGTGAGATTGTCAGCCTTACGCGCCGGCCGCGCTTTACTCCCCAGGAAAATTATTTAATTAATTCCTGGTACTCATTTCTGTTAGAGGCTGAGTCAACCTCAGCGTCATAGTGCGGCTGGAAGGATTAGGTCAATTGAAAAAATATCCAATGACCTCATCGGACTTGAACCCGCGACCTTCCGGCTTGTAGAATAGCCCCTCAACTAACTACGCTACCACACTGTTCTGCCAGTATGTCAACCCGCCATGTGTCACAGGACATGTTTGCCAGCCCAGAAGTAACAGCCATGTTATTGAACAAACCGTACATTCTGTTGTCAGGCATGTTACTGACAACCCATCATATTCTTGCTATAGGCAATTTTAGCAGGTGTTGATAGAAATGTAGTAGGATGAGGATTAATGTCAGAGCCGTTTCCGCTTTATGACCTTAGGGCTGTAGTAGACACGGAAGTCAGTTGGGCTTTCATATCCCCTTTAAATGTAAACAGAAAAAATCACATTTTGACAGTTATTTTCCGTAGGCGGTGCTGCTGTACGCCGGCTTTTATATCACAGAGGTTTTTTTTTTTTTAATTCTAGTGGTCCCTTGTACTGCGTCCACTTCTGGCCTATTGTACCAGCCCCAGATGATAGGTGAGGGTGATTGTGGAGCAGTTGGTGGAATGAAGATTGGCAGGGGAAACTGAAGTACTCTGAGAAAACCTGCCTCAGCGCCACTTCCCCCCCTTGGCACTACAGCCCCAGTGGGCCTAGGCCTACCTCTACTTCGGTTTTTTCTAGATCTTACGCATTCGGTAGGACTCCTTGGGCGTGTGATCAGCTCGTCGCAAGGCCTCTACCTGTACACAAACACAGAAAACGCGCACACACAAACTAGACATCCGTGCCCTGAGTGGGATTCGAACCCA
>NW_019725428.1:1485684-1486028 GCF_002891405.2 Cryptotermes secundus
TGACGTGGCCGGAAATGAGTCATAAAAGTAATCCGGGTTCTTTATTGCCACACCTTGTATTCTTGCTATAGGCAATTTTAGCAGATGTTGATAGAAATGTAGTAGGATGAGGATTAATATCAGAGCCGTTTCCGCTTTATGACCTTAGGGCTGTAGTAGACACGGAAGTCAGTTGGGCTTTCATATCCCCTTTAAATGTAAACAAAAAAAATCACATTTTGACAGTTATTTTCCGTAGGCGGTGCTGCTGTACGCCGGCTTTTATATCACAGAGTTTTTTTTTTAATTCTAGTAGTCCCTTGTACTGCGGCCACTTCTGGCCTATTGTACCAGCCCCAGATGAT
>NW_019725428.1:1486109-1506173 GCF_002891405.2 Cryptotermes secundus
CCCCTTGGCACTACGGCCTACCTCCACGAACTTCTACCTCTACTTCGGTTTTTCTATATCTTACACATTCGGTAGGACTCCTTGGGCGGGTGATCAGCTCGTCGCAAGGCCTCTACCTATACACAAACACAGAAAACGCACACACACAAACTAGACATCCATGCCCTGAGTGGGATTCGAACCCACGATCTCGGCTTCCGAGCGAGCGAAGACAGTGCACGCCGATGATGCACATAGACGACATAAAAACAAAACGCAAAGTCAGAGCTATGTAATGCAAAGGGATGCTGCAATTTAACGTAATTGAGATGAATGTTATGGAAATAGGTTTTGGGGGCATTTGCCTGGGCGACTGAGGAGAAATACGAGAAACCTCAGTCCGGATAGCCAATGTCGCGGCGGAGATTCGAACCGAGTACCCCGTGAATACAAGCTAGGCCAGCCCTTTCGCTGATGGAAGTATGCGGTTGCGGCTTTTGGTATCTGCCGTGTTGAAGCGTATGGCCCTGCTGTACATCTGAGATGCTTGTATATTTAACCATTTGACTGCCAAACCTCACCACGGAACTGCCCGATAGAAACCCCAAGGTTGTTTGAGGATAAATGCATTTACACAGAAAAACACACAGAGCTTTCACGAATTACCTTCAAAGGACTACAGGTGCATACAGGGTGAAAGCCTGTTTCTGCCTCTTAGACGCAATCTGTTATTAACATGGAGCGGAACTCTTTGGCTTTGGCAGTTTCAGTGTAGGTACGCCGAGCCTATCTACTCTACCCGTGGAATGCAGAGGGTTAACAGTGTGACCATGTGAATTAAAAATAAGTTTTTTTTACAGTGCAAGGCCTCGTAGTATCTGTGCTTGAAGTAGATTTTTATTCGCAACAAAGGAGAGTATATGTAAAGACTGCGTTGTGACGCCATGTGTTCTAATAGATTGTTACCAACGTTTTTGAGGAACCTGCGACCTTTATCTTCAGAGTAGAAAGGCATTCCTCCACCCTGAAGATAGAGGCAGTAGATTCCTTCCAAACTTCGATACCCATATACAAGACTCCACGACGTGACACCCCAGAAGGCAGTCACCGCTGCATGAGAGCTTGTCATCTCACATGTACAGATATGTTTGCGTAACAAAGGTCATAATTTAAAAGAAAATTGTGACTTGAATGTTGCAGCCATTTTAAATAAATCACAATATTATCGCTACTTGAAAGAAAGCGGTGTCAGCTAGGTGCAAGTAAGGAAAGACACTTGTTTTTCATAGACGCTTAATCTTAACTTCTGCCAACATCACTTGTGATACTCTCTGTTTGAAATATTGTCACATGTTTGGTGGTACGCGTGACGAAAATGACAGGTCCTGGTTCGGATGATTGGATTTATTAGCACTTTGGTTACAACCTCTCTTAATTACAGTCAATACAGCGCTATCGCTGTTTTACACAATTTACAGTTTACCGTTGCACGCGCTCTAGGATTCTCCGCTTCTACTAGTCATCTCCTAGCAACGGATCTCAACACAGAAACTACCACTACAAATCAAGTCTTCTCGTCTTCAGTCACTTTGTACTCCTCTATCTTAATCTGTACTCAACCTCTACACGGGGTTTACTGAAAACGACTTTTGTTGTCCCTTATAAAACTCAGGCTTGAAACCACAGAAAACAAGTCACGTGATTCCTAGTCAGCGACATCATTGGTGCGCTGGCGGTTGCCTAACAACGAAGAATAAAACACTCCTTCACTGAGATACAGCTTCTATCGCTGCGCGTTTTAAAGTGTGTACTGAGTCGTTAGCTAGCAATGATCATGCGTGTTTGTCGCGCCGTTGCCAAGCTATACACGTTACAATATCTTCCTGGTTACGTTATGCCTTAAATATTCAGCCATATGAGAGGAACTCCCTGTTTAGTCAGTGAGATCATCACTTCGGCGGTTATTGTTCCCATCGTATGTTGTAAACATAATCTACGAGGGAGAGTCACTAAACAGGTCTCAAATGGAAGTAAAACGGCTGTAATGGACGTAATAGGTTTTCTGTGTGATTACAAGGTAGCAGCACAGTCCAGCTCCATGACAGTCTAGGTAGCTGACGGGCATGTGCATGTTCAGAGGCTGGTTTCAGTAGTCAAAATGGCGACCATGCTTGAATGGTGTGCAACCGTAGATCAGCGTTCTGTTGTGCGCTCTTTTTTTGAGGACAAAGGGACTCAATGCAAAGGTTATCATGAAGAAATACGAGTACTTCCTGTTTACGGTGGGACATGTTTGTGGAGTAAGCAGTTCAGCCTTAGTGGCAAACGTTTCGCTAATGACGAAGAGGTTGAAACGGAGGCGCGGAAATGGCTGAGACGACAGTTAAAAGACTTCTATGCTGCGGGTTTCGACGCAGTGGGACTTGTGTGTCAGTGTTGGTGGAGGATATGTCGAATAGCACATGGTTTACGTTTTATATCCATTTGTGACCTATTTACTGACTCTCTTTCGTAGTAACTTTATAATGATGACGTAACGACCTGATGACGCTCATTCCGACTTGTTCCTAGACTCAGTCTCCTCCTCGAGATGAAGTTCTCACGAAGGTAGCTATGAAGTGTATGGTCTACTCGGTTGTAACGTCGCGTAGTTCGGAGAGGGTCCACCCTTTCGTCGGAATAAATCGCCTCCATCTTCAGGATCGAAGAGTAAGTAACGCAAGAAGCTAGGAGACTCATGCGGAAAGATGAGCTGAGCAAGCGGTAAGCTGAGTTTGCTTCATGCTTAGCGTACTTTTCGACCCTGAAAATGGAGACGGTACGTCCCTCCGAAACGTTTGGCCCATCCCGAACTACATAGCGGTACCTATGAGAATAACGAACTTATCCTTAATTTATTGCATTCTCCCGTATTTTCTCCTTGGTTTTAATCATGATAGTACCCTACTTACCGAAGTTTTAAGTGTGTATTGCGTGGATACAATAGGAATCAGGCACTGCTCTGTGTATGAAGTTCATGGAGTATTGGAAGGCCACGTTTTAAGTTCATATATACCTAGAAGTGAGACTGAAATTGTGGTTGAGTGCTCACTGGACTGATTAATCACCCTGTCAAGTACAGCGGCGAGGTAGTCTCGTGGTTAACACCTCGATCTGTGTAATTTCACGCTTTTTTGATAAATAGAAATCCGCGATAGAACTGAAGTTTGTGTTAGAGAGGCCAGGTTATTCGGAGCCCCACAGTTCTCTAAATTTTTGTCATTAAATAAACAACTTTGTGAAAATTCAACAGCGTTAGTCAGCTGTCTTGGATTAAGTAATCTGTTCTCTTCCAATCCGAATTAATTTGGAAACTGCGGAACTTTTGGCTCGTTTAAAACTACAACTAACTAACTAACTAACTAACTAACTAAAGGCATAGCCATATCTCAGGGGGTTATTCGCCGGCTTCCCACCTCAGCGGCCCGGGTTCGAGCCCGGTTCAGGACATGTGGGATTTGTGGCTGACAAAGTGGCACTGGGGCAGGTTTTCTCTGATTACTTCGATTTCCCCTGCCAATTCACATTCCGTCGGTTACTCCACAATCATCATGTATCATCCGGAGCTGGTACGATAGGTCAGTAGTAGCCGACGTAGCAACTGGGCTGTCAATGGAGCTGAGCCCTTCTTGAGAAGCCGTTAGTTTTGCAGCTACTCAAGAAATTTTTTTGTGGAACCCGAAGTTTCAGTTCCGTGCTCACAACAAAAAATGGACCTGTTACCACTGTCTCGTTTCTTGAGAACCAGTGAACCGATTTTCATAAAATCTGATATTGGAGAGTTTTATTAAGATCTGTAGACATATTCTAATTATGGTTAAAATCAGACAGAATAGCAGACACTGTGTGCATCTGTGCACTCATCTCGAGCGTAACGAACCGTTTATCGGTGCAAAAATGTTTTGCACAGAATCTTCGGAGAAAAATATGAAGCACGCATTTAATTCCAACAGACTTATCTCCATACGTACGATAAATGAAGAAAAGAGATTTATAGTCAGCTCATAACTTGAGAAACTTTTTGACTTGTTTTGATCACAATTATGGAGATTCTTGCTCGTCCACTTCGGCTGTTTGCAGTGTTTTGTGACAGCATCATAAGTTAGCATTCACAAAATGAAAATCTAAAGCGAACGCACCGCAATTATTACAGCGCGCTTGTATTCCTAACTTCTTACACGTTTCCTAGGGCTCCTTGGACCGGCGGGGGAGTGAGTTGGGCCCTTTGCAAATCTTTCCATACACGCAGCGTTCTCAGCGTCGCAGTCGAGTGGGTAAGACTCCGTAATTGGGAGGTCTCGTGTTTAAATCTCTTCCAGGAAACTAGGGAGCTCGGAATTTTCGTACCTCGATACAAATTCTGGGTTAATACATGCCGTTATGCTACAAACTTTCCTTTCCTTTCCAATTAATTATTCACAAATCAATCTATCATTCGACGCTGTATAGTCGTTAAGTATACCGAAAATAAATTGGTAAATATATACTCAGGACTGTTCCCAGAAAATAAAAAAAAACAAAAAAAAACATGTATGGACATACATTCACTGAGCGGGACTTGAACCCGCGGTTCTAGTGTTTGAGCGGGCCAGGATCATATGCGCCATATTCCTTGTGGCATTTAGTAACGTCTTTGGGAATGGCTTAACATTTTTACATAAAAGTTTTCTTGGATTACTATCCCGAATTCATTATAGTCTGTTTTACTTTGTTCCACGATAATTTCACCGAACAGGCTGGTATATCTGTAGAACGTGTATTCAGAAGGTATTCGGTTTGAATATTTGGGGGGGTGCCCGCTGAAATTGCTGGGGTTAATGGTGGAATTATGCCTCCACTTCCTCATACGTCTTCGTGGAGTAATGCTTAATTAATTAAGCACATACAAGGGAAAATGTTAGGAAATGCAGAATTTGCATTAAGAACAGGAGAAAAGTTTGAAATGAATTCAATGTAAAATCAGCATAATGATGTGCATATGGTCAATTTTAGTAGCAGATTAGTGACTGACACGGAACATATGAATTCATGGTTTTAAAGCACCTTGAACTCTCTCATAAACATATGCCTGTCTTGTTTGCATATCCTGATTGTGGCCTTCATTGTTCAGTTACGTGCGAATTTCCCTCCCTTCAGTACGCTTGTGTTAGCTTTCCCGTTATGCTAGTTACAATGTATTGTATGTCTTTAGCTCCCAGGTTCAGTTGAGCTGCAAGCTTGCTCGGGTTTTTGCTCCAGCACCGTTGAAATTAATTGTGTTTCACCGTAATGTTTGGGACGACAGACATTTATTGGGTAAATAAAATTCATAGCAGTGTGTGCTGTTGTTTCGACGTGCTATTTTTGTTACATGCATGTTCAATTTTTTGAATGGAGTTCTTTCATTGGAGGTATTTCACTTGCTTGATTATTGCTGCTTCTGTAAGACTTCACGAGGTATTCTCTAATGATAAAGTTATTCGTACTTTGAAACTAAGGCAAACGTATGTAAAGTCATATGCATTATCGTAAGGTAAAGTTGCCCCTGTGCTTAACTAATTAAGCACTACGCCATAAAGGCGTATGTGGGAGTGGATATATGGATCCACATTTTCTTGACCTCGGCACTAGCTGGAGGTGAGCGGTCAGCTTCACGCCCCAGCCGCTTAACCCCCGCGGAGAGATTGGATAGGTGGCTGGGTGGGGCCCAGAGCCGCCCTGGACGATATGGAGAATAGAAAATTCTTGACCCTATCGGCTCTCGTCCAGCCCGTAGCCAGTCGCTATACCGACTACGGTGTCCCGGCTTATGCATTATACGAGAGTTCATTATATCTCCCTTTGTTTTAAATATTGAATTTGAAGGTTTATTTATTAACCCTTAATTAATTAAGATTGCATTACAACTCTTTGAAGTCACCCATGGATCCTGTAACCACTGCAATTTTGCTTGTTTCCTTTGGTCTAATAATTTCGAGCATCCTTCATCGAACCTTGGCTTAAGCCTCTTCAGTTCATAACCTAAACTCTCTTGACAGAAATTTTGATGTTCTCTCCGGTAGTTTCCCAAGCTGCATATCTGCCTGAGGAAAAGCCATCATCAGGCAGATGTGCACTAATAACTTATTCCTATACTGCTGAATTGCCTTCCATATGGATTGTGACAGTATTACAACTAATACATAGAATTTTCTGTATTTCGCTAAAATTACTAAAATTATTGTTTTTCCTACATATCTATTTATCTATAACAAAAACTATATGTTAAATGATGTTTACATGTTTATACAGTAGTACAAAATATAATATAAATAATAATAAATTACAAAGGTTTAAAATTATAAGATAAATTATATAGGTTTATAATTATACAATACACTTACACGCTGAGACAAGATATTGTTACGTCGTGTTTGGACGTCTCATGTATTGTTATACACCAGTGCATATCGTTGCAAACGTGATGATGTATTATTTGGTGATCTACGGACGTTGTTTTAGTTCTGTATATAAGCATCCTGTTGGAAGCCACATTAAAACGTCTATGTATAACACAGTTAATGGATTTTATTTTATTTTATGAAAATTTTAATGGATTTTATTTTATTTTACGAAACCTTTAATGAATTTTATTTTATTCTGTTATATGAAGTGGACTACAGCGTGTCATTTTAGCGCATATTAATGCAATGTAGCAGTTTTAATATATTAAGACACCTGAAGATGACCATCTAGGGCCGAAACATGTATTAAAAGTGTAAATGGAACATAAAAAGAACAGTTTGTTGCATTACTGACGGACAGTGTTATACATAGACGTTTTAATTGTTGTAGTTGTTATTTCTATTTAATTATTTTATGAGGCGATTGCGTTATTAGGAATCAGTCGGTATGGTGTTGTACCTTGTCATTTTCCAGCGTTCTTTTATTTATTTTATGGGTTCCTCAGTTTTCGTGTGTCAATGTCCGATCTTGTTAAAAATCAGCTTGCAATTGCAGCTAGATTACAGATAGGTCTTGCTGCTCAGAATTGTTAATTGATTTCACTTGGAGAAGGGGCGGTTGGGTGTATGTAGAAGTGATCGTGTACCAAGGACACTTAAGGCAGAATATGTTTATAGTTTGAAAGTTGTTAAATAGTAAATATCTGTCACTTCACACAGACTGAGCGTACTCTATAGACATGCCTACCAAAACACGTCACAATGCATTATGTTACTGATGACGCGATATCTACAACTCTGATTGGTGTCCTTAAGGTGAGACACGTATTTAACCGAAATTGGAGCCGTCACCAACTTTCTCATATGAAGCTGCATATGAATTACAAATCAATAGGAGCATTAGGGAAACGAAACTTGAATGCCCGTCAAAAACTGAGTTCATTTTTTTCATATATGATTTATTAAGCTGCTTCGTCAGTGGAGTCTATTATGTTTTATAAACTAAACATTAAACAATATTTTAAAGGTGTATAGTATACATTTAACATCAGAGCATACAAAACTATAGTTTTACCTGTGGTTCTGTATGGGTATCTCTGACATTAAGGGAGTAACATAGACTGAGGGTGTTGAGGAGAATATTTGGACCGAAGAGAGATAAAGTGACAGGAGGTTGGAGAAAAGTGCATAACGAGGAGCTTCATAACTTGTACTCTTCTCCAAGTATAATAAGAATGATGAAGTGAAGGAGGATGAGGTGGGCAGGGCATATAGCACGAATGGGGGAGACAAGGAATTAATATAGGATATTGGTGGGAAAGCCAGAAGGAAAGGGACCACAGGGAAGACCAAGTCGTAGGTGGGTGGACAATATTAAAATGTGTCTTAGAGAGATATGATGGGATGGTAGGATTGGATTGGTCTGGCTCAGGATAGGGACCAGTGGAGGGCTCTTGTGAAAACGGTAATGAACATTCGGGTTCCATAAATGCTAGTAAATTCTTGAGTAGCTGTAGAATTGGCGGCTCCTCAAGAAGGGCTCAGCTCCATTAGTAAGTATTTTTTTATTGCTCGTGGCGTGGGACTAAGTCCCTTGTACTGCGGCCATTTCTGGCCTATTGTACCAGCCCCAGATGATTGGTGAGGGTGATTGTGGAGCAATTGGTGGAATGAAGATTGGCAGGGGAAACCGAAGTACTCGGAGAAAACGTGCCACAGCGCCACTTTGTCCACCACAAATCCCACTTGACCGGACCCGGGATCGAACCCGGGCCGTCGCGGTGGGAAGCCACTGACTAACCGCTTGAGCTATGTCGCGGCCTAAGTTACTTATTAACGAACCAACCAGTCTTCTACATACTGGAGTCCTTACCGAGAAGGATAGTGTAGCGGCAACGCTCCAGGCTTATATTCGGGAAGTTTAGTTCGAATCTCGGCCGGGACACCGACGTTTGCTGACAGAATTTTAGCGAATTTCTTCAGTACCCCTCCGGAAAATGCCGAGTTAGTACCTCAATTAGTCCACCTCTGCTTCCTTCAGTTTCGTTTTTACTAATTTGACACCATATAGCCTGAGGTAGCAGCTTCAACTGCACCACAGAAAGAGAGTATTTCGTGAGAAGCTAGTAGTTATGTAGCGTGTTGAGAAGTTTACGACCTTTTCTGAGATCCCTGTTTTTCGTTACCGTTGTCGCAAGAAGTCATTAACTTCATGTAGGCGCGTTAGAAATCTGTGCTCGTCCGACGTGTAGTTACGCATATAACGTATATATAAATGCAATGTAATAATTTAATGTCCAGTTTGAGACTACTTAAGGGCGACAGTGCTCAGGCTACAGGCTGGACAGCCGGTGTTCGATTCCCCGTAGGGGCAAGAAATCTTGGATAATTCCACCTCGTTCACACCGGCTCTGTTGCCCACCTGGTCTCCAGTCTAGTGGGTAGTGGGAGCTCTTTCCCCTGGCGTAAAACTGACCTCCATCTTGTACCGAGGTCAGGAATGGCGGAACTATACCTCCACTCCCTCATACTTATTCATGGCCTGGTGCTTAATTAATCAATCTGGCACAGCGACAGATGTAAGTGTACTTTCTTTTACCTTTAGGGTGTCCATACCCATACACATGCCTGATCAGATCTGTGAAATACAGGCGCATGAAGAAAAATTTGACCCATAAGGTGCAAGGACATTTTTAAATTTAAAGTATGTTAGCGTTACCAAAGTGGACATTTAGGTCGCGCCATAGCTCAGACGGTTAGTCGCTGGCTTCCCACCGCGGTGGCCCGGGTTCGATCCCGGGCCAGGTCATGTAGGATTTGTGGTGAACAAAGTGGCACTGGCGCAGGTTTTCTCCGAGTACTTCGGTTTCTCCTGCCAATCTTCATTCCACTAATTGCACCACAATCACAATCATCTATCATCTAGGGCTGGTACAATAGGCCTGAAGTGGCCCCATTTTTTAAGAGAAGGAAAACGTTAAACATTTTGGGGTATGGAAGGATACTCTCATGCGCTTTGCAGAGCTAGTTTATGGGCCGAATGCGGCTCCGTTTCTGCGAGTTCTCAGCCCTAATGTGAGTAGTAGATTTTGTTACATTTACAAGAATATATTTATAGAAGGTAAAACTATTCTTGTAGCAGGCCGTGGAGGCCCATAAGGTTGTGAGACGTCGAGGCTGCCACATTTTCTAGACAGTTGGTTCACAGATGGCGGTGAGGTCAGCCTTACACTTCGGCCACCCTTTACCCCAGGAAGATTCCTGGTACTCATTTCTGTTATAGACTGAGTCAACCATAGTGTGGCTGGAAGGATTAGGTAAATTGAAAAATCCAGTGACTTCATGGGGACTTGAACCCACATCCTGTCGGCTTGTAGCATAGTGCCTCAAAAAACTGCGCTAGCATGTGCCCCCCCTACAGAATATATTTATATCTGAAGTAAATGACGAGTGAGGTATTTAGAACCACAGAGAATGTAGTTGTAAAATATGTACTGAAACTTGGGCTCATGTTCCCGAGCTTATAGTATAGATCTTAGCATGTAATGTGAAGTTGGCTTATAAGTTTTTATCGAAACTTTAGGTAGTTACTATAGGATTCTGACGATGGTGAGTTTCCCACTGATATATTGGGTTTCTGGACTTTATCCATCGTCCTGGTTTTTAAGATAACAAATAAAAACACGACGTTTTTCCTTTACCTGAGGACGGAAACAGATCCAGTTTCCGAAACGTCGTGTTTTTATTTGTTATCTTAAAAACCAGGACGATGGATAAAGTCCAGAAACCCAATATATCAGTGGGAAACTTTAGGTAGTTTGATGTATGGTTTCATGCTCCATATTACTTAGAATTTGATTGGCTAGATGGAAAGTGGCCGCGAAAGTGGGAAAATGTTGCATCTCTACATCATTTCCGCTTTAACTCCGTACTTTCCGAGATTGCCTGCTAACCCCACGACTACAGTACATCGCTACTTAAATCGGCTTCTGATGACGTGACATGACGCCAGGACATCTGACCCTGATGGAGATAAATCCGCCCATCCTCTTTATCCCCCACCCATCGCCATTAGAATGTCCCAGCCAGCGCCACTACAGTCATGCCAGATATGTAACTAGCAGTCTGTTCAACGGGATAGTCTAGGCTTGAGGAGGAGGTTTGCCCACGCACCGTCTGCTGGCATGCCGTTAGTACATTAGAGAGTAAGCTGCGTGAATTGTCCCAAGTAGAATTGGTTTAAATGGAGCCTGGATAGTGCAGTCAGTGTAGCGACTGGCTACGGGCTGGACCACTGAGGAGGAGGAGTCGGAGTTCGAGTCCCTGTGGAGTAAAGAATTTTCTTTTCTCCAACTCGTTCAGACCGGCTCTGGGGTTAACCCAGTCTCCTATCTAATGGGTACTTGGGGCTCTTTCCCCGGGGGTAAAGCGACCGGGGCATGAAGTTGACCACTCACCTCCAGCTAGTGCCTAGGTCAAGAAAATGTGTGTCTATACATCTTCTCCCCCATACGCCTTCATGGCATAGTGCTTAATTAATTAAGCACAGGGACAACTTTACCTTTCAGAATTGGTTTAAAACGTACATGTCAAGAAAATTCAATACACTACAGCCATGAAGAGTTTTCTAGACGTTACAATCGTGAAACGAACTTGTGTGTTGTGGGGAGGCCCTGCATAATGGATTATCTGCCCCGTGTGACCACCCTTTCATAGGAGATCTCTTTGCATTACATATAAGCGTATTTATGAAAATATCGTATGTAAATATAAATGAATGTTGTTCTGGAATTACAGCGTCATACATTGCCGATCACAGTGCCCACGCGGTCTAAGGCATGAACCATCTTCGCCCTCTCGAACACTGGAATCGTGGATTCGAATCCCACTCGAGGCATGGTTGTTTGTGTGTGCGTTTATTCTGTGTTTGTGTTGTTCTGTGTGTATGTAGCGGCCTTTCGACGAGCTGGTTCCCCGTCCAAGGAGTCCTACCGACTGTGTATAGATTAAGAAACTGAAAAAGAGGCCAAGGCCTAACAAAGGGCCGTAGAGCGATAGAGAGACTGACAGACATATAGCATCATAAAGGTAAAATTGTCCCTGTGCTTAACTAATTAAGCACTACGCCATAAAGGCGTATGGGGGAGTGGATGTATAGATCCACATTTTCTTGACCTCGGAATAACTGGAGGTGAGTGATCAGCTTCACACCCCGGCCGCTTTACCCCCTGGGGAAAGAGCCCTTGGTACACATTGGATAGGAGGTTGGGTGGACCCCAGAGCCGGTCTGGACAACGTGGGGAAGAGAAAATTCTTGACCCTACCGGGACTCTAACTCCGACCCCTCGGTCATCCAGCACGTAGACAGTCGCTATGGCCATTAAACTATCCCGGGTACTTAGATAGATAGCATCATACATTCCTTAATTATTAATGTTCCAAAAATGTTATTTTAGAGCATGAAAAATGTATTTAAATGGATTGTAAGGATATACGGTTTCACCACCTTGAAGAAGAAAGTTTAGCGTTATAGAAAAGGCCTAGTAGACATATTTTTAATAGGCGTTAAACTTATGAAATCAACCCCATAATATGTAGAATCTGAGGTTCTCACAGCGGTGGTTTTGAGGAGTTCTATCTTCTGAGATATAGTGCTGTGTAGTATCTGAGTTTCTCACAGCGGTGGTTATGAAGAGTTCTGTCTCCTGGGATATAGCGCTGTGTAGGACCTGAGGTTCTCACAGCGGTGGTTATGAAGAGTTCTGTCTCCTGGGATATAGAGCCGTGCAGGATCTGAAGTTCTCACAGCCGTGGTTATGAAGAGTCCTGTCTCCTGGGATATAGCGCTGTGTAGGACCTGAGGTTCTCACAGCGGTGGTTATGAAGAGTTCTGTCTCCTGGGATATAGAGCCGTGCAGGATCTGAAGTTCTCACAGCAGTGGTTATGAAGAGTCCTATCTTCTGGGATATAGCGCTGTGTAGGATCTGAAGTTCTCACAGCGGTGGTTATGAAGAGTTCTGTCTCCTGGGATATAGCGCCGTGTAGGATCCGAGGTTCTCACAGCGGCGATTATGAGGAGTTCTTTCTTCTGGGATATGACGCTTTGTGATCCGTTGAAAATCACCTGACATTTCAGAGAAATATGTCACTTCCATCTTTAGGGTCGAAGAATAAGCTCTGGTTGCGACATGATTTAGCACTTGTTTCTGCTTGGCTTATTCTTCGCCCTTAAGATGGAGGCGACTTGTTTCTCCGAAACGTCATTTGACTTTGAATGGACTAGGTGGCGTTATATCCCATAAGATAAAACTCATCTTGCGATAATAGGTCACAGCGTAGGTCTTTGTCTCATTTTAAGAATTCCTGTACAGGATCGAAACGATTATTTAAAATGTTTCCTATTCCACAACAATGCACCTACTGATGCGTCAAGTTTATGAAGGCGTCCAAACAGCGGATAGTACCGCATAGTATGTAGCCTTACGCAAGGCCGCGCCATAGCTCTAGTGGTTAGTCGCTGGCTTCCCACCGCGGTGGCCCGGGTTCGATCCCGAATCTGATCAAGTGGGATTTGCGGTGGACAAAGTGGCGCCTGGGAAGGTTTTCTCCGAGTACTTCGGTTTCCCCTGCCAATCTTCATTCCACCAATTGCTCCACAATCACCCTCACCTATCATCTGGGGCTGGTACAATAGGCCAGAAGTGGCCGCAGTACCCCACTAGCAGTAAAAAAAATAGACTTACGTATGCAGATATATGATCCACGTACGTCGCTGTGTAGTCCGGCAGTACATATGTCCCCCATGTTGTCCCGCCCGGTGACTTGACTGTTTTATCATTTTCATGTCCCAGCGGTGACCGTTGCAGAGGGCGCAGTTGTACGTATTTCGCTAGATTTTGGGTAATGGTTTCTCATGTCCCAGAACATTTTGGTATCTTGAGAGAGGATGCGCGTGAAGCAATCCCCAGTGTTAAGTTATTAGCTACTGTTAATCGACTTCCCATTCCTTCCCTTGTTGTTACTGTGTATACAAGGCGACCTCCCTCGCAACTTCGTGGTGTCAACCCTTGTATAATGAACGGCGCCTGCTGCCAGGGGTTGCCTTCCTTCGCTTCCTGTTCACAATACCTTTCCACATCAATCGTCTCCTTCATTTAGTCCTGCATAATAATTATGAAATCGCATGGGATCTTTTGACTGCCTCTGTGGTCTAGTGGCCAGAGTTCCTGCCGACAGATCCGGAGGTCCCGGGTTCGGTTCCCAGCCCTACTAGATTTTCTGAGAAGTAGTGAGGAACGGGGTCCACTCAGCCTCGTGAGGATAATTGAGGAGCCATTTCAAGGAAATAGCGGCTCCGGTCTAGAAAACCGAGATTAACGGCCGTGGGGATCCGTTGCGCTGGGCAGTGTGTGCAGTTAACATAGCAATGGTGTTCCCTCGAGGACTGCTGGTGACACTTGAACTCTTCACACCATCTCCTGGCTGTCTTCCAACATGTCCTACTTGACGTCAACTTTCCCCCTTTCTCATTACATTCCATGTTGTCAGGATCGAGTGAGTATTTGATAGAAAACATTTTAAGTTTTCACGCGAACGGAATGCGAAATTGTGACTTGTTCCCTCTCTGATATAAAAGATGTTTCTGAGTGCCTCTGAGGTCCAGTGAAGTTGATGTCGAAAGTAAATTGGTGCGTTCTGAGTCGAAAGCAAAGAAGAGTCTCGCATTTCATTATGTGTCAAGGCTAAAATTGTTGAAGAATACCGTCTTTTGGGATGTGGTGCCATGTACTAAGGGCGTTCCGTATATAATGCCTCCTATATTTTTTAAAGAAAACTACAACATATACAGAAATCATAATAACGCAGTTAAATAAGCAAGATTTCACCTACTTACAGTTATTTTTCCACATAATCACCACCATTCGTTATGCACTTTTGCCAGCGATGAACAAGAGCCTGTATGCCGCGCCCGTAGAAGTCTGCGCCAGCAGAGGCTAGCCACTTTCTTACAGCTGCAATGACAGCATTGTTGTCTGGAAAATGTTGCCCACGTAGTCCGTCTTTCATAGGCCCAAAGAGATGGATGTCTGAAGGTGCTAAATCGGGGCTATAAGGTGGATGTGGTAGGACAGTCCAGCCAAACTTTGCAATGTGCGCGGTGGTCGCCAAACCGGTATGGGGTCTAGCGTTATCGTGTTGCAAGCGAAAGGTTATCTGCTTCTCTGGCCTGACTCGGGAAATACGGGCTTTCAGCTTAGTCAGCATCGTTTTGTAGCGTTCAGAATTGACAGTCCCTGGTCGTTATCTGCTGATCTGTTCGGATGAGGCGCTGTTCATTGTGAGGAGTGGCAGCTGAGCAGTGATGCCCATGGCGTGGCTTGTCGTGCACTTCACTTTCGCCACTGTTGAAACGCACTACCCACCGAATCACTGTGCTGACATCCACTGTATTATCTCCGTACACCTTTAGCAAGTGTCGATGGATGTTAATGGGTACAATTTGTTCGGCAGTGAGAAATTCAATAACACATTTCTCTTTCATACGCACTTCTATGTCACACGCCATTTTGGTAGACTGCTCTGCTGTCGCTATCTGTCGCACGACAACCAAATTAACAATACATTGGCGGGAAGGTTCAGCGTTTACTACAACACCACCAACATCCAGCTCAGACGTTACATTTTAACACACAAAAAAAAATAGAAGGCCTTATATACGGAACGCACCACGTAGATGTTGTGTGAACCAGGATGGTGGCTCGGTCTGCATGCCACCTGCTCACGCTAGTTTCTCGCTCGCGGATTTTTCTACCATCGTTTCACACAAGGATCCCACATCGCAGAAGATGACATACACATTCCTAACATGATCACAGAGTGTCATGATCGGCTAGTTGGCATTCCTGCTTCGTATTCGGGACTTTCCGCTTTCGATTTTAGGCTAAAGAGTTCTATCCTTACCGAGTTTGTTGGAATTGTCGCTTTTCTGCATGCTTCCTGCCTGGCTTTTTCCCCTACGGTGAAGATGAGGGCGAATGTTTAGAAACGTCTGTCGACTTTCGCCGAATTACACAACTTCTTCTGAATTGGTTTATTTGTGATTTCCTTAAGTCTCCTCAGGCGAATTCTGGGATAGACCTTGAATAATTGAGCCGTCTTCGAGACTTTGACATCATCATCATGATCATCATCATCGTCTACAAGAATTAGTCTTTTGGAGATTGTTCTGAGTCCAAGAGTCTGGTAATACTAATCCTACTTATAATATTCATGATCCTCTTCCCATGGATGTTGTAGTCTTCTCGGTTATGACTCACTGTAGGCTGGGGCTGGTAGGTGGTTGCCAACATTTCCGAGGAACGTTATGCCTCGATTTGCTTGAAGATGGAGCATTATATTTCCCTGAAACATAGGAAGCCACCTACCAGACTGAAAGCTGTCACGAGCAGGCTCACAGCACGAATCTTCATCAAGGTGAGAGTCAGAAGCATCATTTAGTATTTCCAGATTTTGACTTTTGTCCATGTCTTGTAATCCTTACAGAACATAACGTTTCTGAAGTAGGATCTGTTTCCGTCCTCAACGGAAGCGTGGAGTAACATCTACTCAGTTGGGCCCGTTGGAACGAGTTAATCTCAAACCCAGGACCTTGTGTTCTACTGTCTTTAGTTCGGAATACTAGACGATGGATACGGTCTAGAAACCGCGCAGTGATGGCGACGAGCCTCTTGAGAGTCACCGTCACCGATTTTTTTAACTGAATCCTTGCCGTTTTAGTCCTTATGTAACATTCTCTCTGACGAGAGAATGGGTCTATCGTATACAATTGCTGTTGGTCCTCGCGAGCGCAGTCATTTTCATGTCAGTGTCCCGCGGGACTCATGCCCATATTGTACTGTCTCAGATTCGAGACTCCCCCAACCTGGACTAGGTCCCCGTATTTATATCCCCCAAGAACAGGATGGCCCAGTTATACCCCTAGGCACTGGGCTCCTTTTCCTCGCCTCCTACGACTCGAAGGGCTACGATGGGAGGTATTCGAACCCGCCTCCACGCGGGTTAAATTCTTTAGAATTTCATCAGATCGTTATCTTCAGTGTGATCGGACCAAGTATAGATTCCCCAGTTGAAACAGCGTTGCCGATTGATTTAAATCAAATATCTCCAAGTCCAGGAGAGTTCTGGTTCCATCCAGCCTCTTTAAGAAATTCTCCTTAATTAGCCCCCTCCTAGCTCTCACGAAGGTTGTACACCACGCGCTCTTCAATTATTAGTGTTATCTAATGGATTGCTGCGGCTGGAACACGGCATGGAAACAAGACGGATTTTATACGCCAAGGTAGAGCATTTCTGTGTTTCCACCGTGAGCAGAAGCAGGCCAAACGATACTTGAGACTTTCATTGTATGAAAGGGTTCTGCAATAAAGCGTCTGCTTCTTCTTCTTCTTCTTCTTCCGTACGAGAAATGTTTATTGAGCTTGTGTCGTGACGGGCCTACTTGAGATATATCGTTGTTGTTCTGAAGGAGGTGTACCTGTCTCATTAACCATTTCTGTGCCGAATTCTAATTTTATGTATGGGTTATTTAAGGACGCTATCGGTATTTCAGCTTAAATAGCATCGAGTGGTAGGGAAATTAGCGAATCCTGTCACGTGTTTTAGGGGTGTGACTGTAGACGGGGTTTTGGTTTGGATGATTGGATTCATTACATTTATACACAGAACTCGTAAATAAAGTAATACAGCGCTATCGCTGATTACATACTTTACATAGACTTGAAAGGATTCTGACAATGGTGTATACTGTACTTCTTTTGGCTTATTTTGGACTTCATCCATCGTCTGATATGTAAAAGACATAAGACCACGACGTTTTCTATCCTGCCTTTACTGTGATTTTATTCCTTTCTCCCACTGATGCAACCGGTTGTCGGTTGTTCATAGGTTGTTCTTCTACGGACCGGGGTTTGTCCAGTGATTGAGACCAGCTCTTTCTAACGGGCCCAACAGAGTAGGTTTATCCTTCGTAGTGTGTAAGGGATGAAATCAGTACCTTTAAATGAAGACCGGACCATAATGGTTGCCACTCCAACTTTATAAGCTCCAAGTCCCGAGTTCGAGTCTGGGTCAGAAGACCGGTTGTTTTTCATGGCTTCCCCGTTGCCCAGTCCGTTGCAGCAAGAGGTAAAGAAGAAGGCAAAGTTGTCCGTCTGCTCAGTCGAGCACTACGCAATGAAGGCGTATAGGGGAGTGGATGTATAGATCCATATTTTTCTTAACCTGTGCACTAGATGGAGGTGAGTGGTCAGGTTCACGTCCCTGCCACCCTTTACCCCCCAGGAATATTCCTGGTACTCATTTCTGTTAGAGCCTGAGTCGACCCCATGTCATAGTGCGGCTGGAAGAGTTAGGTCAATTGAAAAATCCAATGATCTCATTGGGATTCGAACCCGTGACATTTCGGAATGTAGCCTAGTGCCTTAGCCAACTTCGCTACCCCCTTGTTATTGTCTTTATTGTATCTTTCTTCTATTATTCTCTGACGCCAATGTGCAATTGTTTATGTTTTGAAGGTTTTACTTACTTTTTAAAGATCATGCAATGTCGTGTCATTCCTCCATGTTTGAAGATAATTCAGTATTCGATTCTCAACTGGGATAAGATTTTTTTAATAGCTTCCAGATGGGCACTGGGGCCCTCCCAGCCTCATGTCCGGTGGATATCTGGGATTCTTTCAACTAGGGTAAAGGAGCGAGGACGTGAAGCTGACCATTAACCTTCATTTAGTGCAGGGGCCAAGGATGGTGAAGCTTTGCCTTCAATCCCCCATAGTTCTTCATGGCGTGATGCTTAATTAATCAAGCACTGGAGCAACTTTAAATTTACGCCCTACGTTTCTCAGGCCTGTTTCGGGACTTTTACTAAATAACAAATTTGTTAGTGATGGTAATAGTAATAACAATAATGGCAATAATAGCTTAGCTGGTCAGGGCGTTAGGATTGGTGACATCATCCAGGTCAGGAGTGCCAAAGTAATGACAGTAATTAATTTGTTTGTTCGTTTACGTGGCGATGTAACAGCTTAGTGGTCAGTTATCAAGAAATAATAATTAGTAATAATAATAATGGTGGTGGTCGTGGTAGTAGTAGTAGTAGTAGTGGTAGTGGTAGTAGTAGTGGTAGTAGTGGTGGTAGTAGTAGTGGTAGTAGTGGTGGTAGTAGTAGCGGTAGCGGTAGTGGTAGTAGTAGCGGTAGTGGTAGTGGTAGTAGTAGTAGTAGTAGTGGTAGTAGTAGTAGTAGTAGTAGTAGTAGTAGTACCCAATCTATGTTGGAATATTCCTACCAGCCTGTATCAAAGATGTGAAAAGATCCAATAACTGATGAATATGTGATCGGCCCTGCAGCGAGATTGCAACATTCCTGTGCGGTTGACTATGCAAGTGACGATCAAGCGATACATGCACCTAAATAAATCGAGCTCAACATTGTATTCATGTGTGCATTGATTTATTGAGGTGTTTTGAACTGTCAGTTCCAAACACTCAATTTAAGCTTACGATGCCATCATATTGGATCACTGTTATAGGCCCATTTCATTGCATGCCACTCACTTTTTTTATCTTTGTATTAACAGTAACTCCGTAACTTTGGAATGATAGCTTCAGTCCCAGCAGTGCCATGCCGCTATTTCAGGTTGGCAGATTTTTTTGTTCTTTCATGGATAAATAATAACAGCAGCGAGCAACCGCGAATTCGCATTCCTACTGCCATGGACAAGCCGTCAAGTGGCGCCTACGTTGGCATTCTCGCGAACTCTTTGAAACTGATGCGGAGAGGAAGTTTAATTCCTTGCGTAGAAAGGAATAGGCTTATAATGGACTACCTAAGAATGTCATATGTAAGGAGAAAATATTCCAAATGCGTCTTGGCTTTATATTTCATATGAAATGCCCAGCAGATAGCACATAATGCCAGATGTAAAAGTTTTTCTTTCTGAAGGTGGAATTTTTCGACGCTTGACACTTGTAGAGTTAAACGTGCTGGTTTCTTTGATTATTCTGCAACATATCGTTACCTGCTTTCATCACTTTTCGTCATAGGTTATGATAAGGATTAGTTCAGTTGAGAAACAGCATGCACACCTGACAGTGACCTTCATGAGACCGAAGAAGGGCATGAATAGGAGTGGTTAATCCACAAACCGTATAGAAGGCTGTACTGAATACTGTGTTTGTGTACATATACATCATTTGAGCATACTTCCTGTGAGATTAGCTAATCGTGCACGCGGGATACGTTTATTAGCATTTAATTTGATTTAATTCTTTAGTTTATACGGTCTGTAGAGGCAAACATACCTGCAAGTAACAAATGTCAGAGCCAGTTTCCACTTAGGCATCGATTTTTCGTTCTGCAAGGTTCGGCTATTTCATGATGTATGTTATTATTATTATTATTATTATTATTATTATTATTGGTGGGTGTGGGTTTCCCCATGCACCGCGACCAGTTTGATCTATTGTACGTCCCCCTGTGATATTCTACCAGTCTGTATACCCTACCGGTACTGGTGCGTGCCATCAGTCCCGACTCAGCCAGCGAGTTCGGCCTCTACTCGCTCCG
>NW_019725428.1:1506209-1517056 GCF_002891405.2 Cryptotermes secundus
CCTTCAATTTGGCTCAGAGGTCTCCTTGAGACATGAGGTTCTTTTACGTGCCGTAAAGTTACGACATGGGACCCACGGCTTAAAGTCCCTCCCGGAGGACTTGTTCCCTGAATTTTTCCGCCCTTAAAAATTCCACGACCTCCTCCGGGTTTGAACCCGCGTACCTTGAATGGTGTATGTTACTGAGACACATTCAACAAAGTGTTCGTAGATTCTAATTGAATGTCGATAGGACACTCCCATTTCCTTATTTCTTAATATTTGCTTCTGCATGACTTTGCTCATCCTCGTATGTTGTTTAATGAGAAATGCGAAGCCGCGAAGAAGTATGTGGGAATATGTTTACTGAAAGTTTATATACAGCTTTGTGATTCTGTAGTGTGAATGGGGTCCATAACTATGTTATCGTATGCAGTAACATCTTCAAGGCAGTCAGATCACACCTGAGGTAAGTTACTAATTTCTCGTAGACTAAATTTTTACGCTTTTGTTGCGTCTGTGTGAGTGATTGGTATACGAGTATTAAGCATATTGTGACATGTATATCCATTGCTAGGCAGCGACTCGCTAAACACATTTCCGCGAAGCCAACGCGGTCAATAATAGGACGTCTGTTGCTAGGCAATGGCGCGGTAAACGCACCTCGTCAACATTACAGGCTGCCTTTTCTTTGTGGTCCGTGCGAGGGGTTATAAAAGGACGATACTCGAGGGCATAGAGAGTAATAGTAGTAGTGGTATTATTATTATTATTAGTAGTAGTAGTATTAGTAGTAGTAATAGTAGTAGGCAAGAGAGTGAAGAGTCGAGCTTCGAGACGCCAGCCTGCCGGGATATGACGGATTTAATTGAAGCCTCGGAATTGGCATTTGCAGAATAAGGTTAAGAAATGGCGTACGCGGTGCAAAGAAGACTTCATGTGTGATTTGAAGTGACAGGCTTTTATAAATCCGTTGCTAGGATACGACTGGTGAAGATTGAGAATCATAGTGCGCGAGCAGTGGTGAGCTGGGAAGTTTGTAGATCAGCGTTAGCGCTTTATTACCTGTAGTCCCGAACTGTGTGAATGTATAAGTTGCAATAAATCCAATCATCCAATCCAAAACTTATCTTATAAGTCACCCATGCACATGACAGTATTTTCAAACAGATATTGCCCGTGGTTCCTAACTTATGGGGTTCAGCTTGGGTGCTGATGTCTTTATGTGTTGTGTTATATTCGAATTTAGTGCTGGGAAATTAGATTCTGCATCCCTTCTGGCTGTAGACTATGGTTAGGTACCGTGCGGACGAGATTTTCACCCCATTGCTTCTTACGGATTAACTTTTAAGTGAACGAAATGCATTGCATGGAAGTGCTATGACATGTGGGGCCCATTCCATGTCTCCCGATTTGTGTTCCTCTTAGCGAATGTGAAATGATTTGTATTTTAATTTCTTACCGTAATACTGAGGGTGCTGAGGACAATACATGGCCCGAAGAGGGATGAAGTGATTAATAAGCATTCGTTCGTTGCTTCACACCCAGAAGTGTGCGGTTGCACTGTCCAGCACTGTCTTTAAGTTTGAGGCTTCATCTTTAACCCGACACTTCACGGGTTATAAGAGTAATGAAGTTGGAAAGTGAGGTAAGCTATAAAGATGTGAAGTGGGTTCAACTACTTCAGGAGGGCGTCTGATGGTGGGGGCGTATATGACCACGGTTTTAAACGTTAGGTTTATATAGACCAAGAAAGTTTTATCGCGTCACGTCATATTCTACCTCGGGCATATTGGCATTTTCTTGTGGATTAATTTACGACATTTCAAGTATCTGGACCATGAACCGGGGTAGCGTAGTCGGTATAACAACTGGCTACGGGCTGGACGACGGAGGGGTCGGAGTTCGAGTCCCGGTAGGATAAATAATTTTCTTCACGTTGTCCAGACCGGCTCTGGGGTTCACCCAGCATCCTGTACAATGGATACCGGGCGCTCCTTCCCCGGGTGTAAAGCGGCTGGGGCGTGAAGCTGAGCACTCACCTCCAACTAGTGCTGAAGTCAAGAAAGTGTGGACCTATACATCCACTTCCCCATACGTCTTCATGGCGTAGTGCTTAATTGGTTAAGCACAGGGACAACTTTACATTTTTTAACCAGTATCTGGATTATATATGAAGCATCGGATGGTAGGGTATTTGTATATTGACGTGGACGAGATTGGGAAGGAATCGGCCATCGCCTGTTCGAGGTACTATCTCCGCATTTGCCTGGAGGGACTAGGAGAGAGCACGAAATGGCTCAGTCTGAATAGTCGATTACCTAGCCGAGATTCGAACTGAGCACCTCCTGACCACTCTCTTCAGTAAGTGTGTTGTTGGCAAAGCTGTACAGTAGTAGACTTAATGAATGTTACTTTACATGGAAACTTAATTATTTTAGACTCTGTGGAAAACATCTTTCAGGGTATACCACTGTCAGCGTCTTCATTTGTAGATATAAATAAAGTGTGCAATCTCTAAACGATGTTCCCTGGGAGAGTTATATAGGAAATCTCGTTGAACGCGCGAGACTTTTCTTTCCTTAAGGTTGGCTACTGAAGGTATGACGTAATTCAGAAATGTTCTGGATAGCGTATATCTTATATACTTTCAAATGAATACCTTACCGTTATTTGTTAAGTAAATACATTAGGCTACGAGAATGTTTTCTTTACATGCATTCCTAGTCTGAACCATCACTTGAAAACTTCTATAAGTTCTGATTATAGACTCTTGTTACGGAGATATGTAGACTGATATTGATTAAAACGAATTTAATTTTTCTAATGACCGAAATGAAACAAAATATCATGGAATTCCGTTAATTAGATTTTGGAAATACATTACTATCTCTTACAATCAGCCGGTCACAGTAGCCGCGCGTTCTAAAGCATGAACTATCTTCGCTCTTCGACCCTGGGATCGTGGGTTCGAATGCCAGTCAGGGCATGAAAGTCTGTGTGCGTTTATCCTGCGTTTGTGCTTTCCTGTGTATAGGTAGCGGCCATGCGACGAGCTGATCACTCATCCAAGTGTTTGCTTTCTGTGAAAAATGATACGGAACTGAATAAGACGCCTGGGCCTGGATGAGCTGGAAGAGCCATCGAAAAAAAAAGTTCTTAAAATCACTATAATTAATCTCGGAGGAATTTTTTGACTAGCTGGGCGACTTTCAGCTTTTCACTGAATAGGTTTGTGTATCGGTAACGCCCTAGACTTGTACTCGGAAGTGATCGATTCGAATTTCTGCCTGGACAACATACATAATCTGACGGTTTTCATGCTTTTCTTCAGTCCTTCCATACAAATTTCGGGATAATACTTCGGTTATTCCAGAACCGCTCCTTTCCAAGCCATTTCCTATTCTTCAGTTATCTTACAATTCCACTCTGTGTTGTCTAGCTACTGGTAGCGTTGTAAAGTAAATCACAAGGAAAGAAAATGTTAGTTTCTTATGAACAGTCATGTTCCATAGAATTTCTAACACCGAATAGACTATTTTATATTAATGTTATGCGAAAATTATTGTCTGGATTAATTAGGCTGTATTAGTCTGAAAGTTACGTCTTAAGATATATTGGCCCTACATCCTAGCTTGTAACTGCGCAAGGGCAAATTGTCTGTGTCATAAATTTCATACGAGGAATGTGGTTTTATGACAGTTTTACAAGCTACTTGAAGATTACCACTTAATGGCATGGCTTACCTGACTCGATATTACTCATTTATTATAAACATTAACTGTAATTAGGCATATTACAGCCATAGACGTCTACTTTAATGTTCGGTCTACACTAGTTAACTATATGTACCACCTTTTTTCGACATTAAAATAACTTTACATTTCGCCCACATAGGTGTTTATGGATTGTTATGGATTCTAATAATTAAATAGCTGTTATTTTACCGAACTGTGTTTTCTTTGAGGCAGGAACTGAAATTTCATACATTATTTACATTAATTTCAGTCACTAGGGTGTTAATATTAATAACATTAGTCACGTAATTATGTGGTTAGAGACATCTTTCCATGTCTTAGAATTACCATTAATTTGTATACATTCTCAGCACTATGTGGATCAAATGAACTTACATGTCCTCTTGTGTGCCTGAACTCTTGAAATTTGTTCAGTGGTTGATAGATTCTAAAGGGTTCTGACGTTAGGAATTACTGGGTTTTGGACTTTATCCATCGTCCGGTATGCTAAAAACTAAAGTACACAACGTTTCGGAAACTGGATCTGTTTCCGTCCTTAGGTGACGGTCTCTTAGCAAAAACTAACCTTAGTTACTGGAACTCGGGAAAAAAATTCTTGCCCCTTCCGGAAATCGAACCCAAGCCTTCTAGTCCATAGCCGTCGCTGTACCGCATGAGCTATCCCGGCTGTGTACACATACAGTAGTGCCCTTTGTACACTATATAACTCTGTACACTATGTTATGTATAGTGTGGTTTGAGACAATTGTATGTGTAGTAAGTATTAGGTTTAGTACAGTGGGCCTATACGCGCAGAGAATTGAAAAGAGAACATGTGGCAATCAGGCTTACGTATACAATTTTGGAGTAGTTTGTTAGAATTTATCCGAGTAATATATACTAGGCCGGTCACGGTAGCCGAGCGGTCTAAGGCGTGCACTGTCTTCGCTCGCTCGGAAGCCAGGATCGTGGGTTCGAATCCCACTCAGGGCATGGATGTTTGTGTGCGTTTTTCTGTGTTTGTGTACAGGTAGAGGCCTTGCGACGAGCTGATCACTCTCCCAAGGAGTCCTACCGAATGTGTAAGATCTAGAAAAACCGAAGTGAACGGAGAAATTCATTCAGGTAGACCTAGGCCCACTGCCAAGGAAAAAAAAAACATTTACTCGTGAAACGTTTTCTTCGCCGTAACATGTAAACCAAACCGGGGAAGAATTCAGTATGAGAAAGACATGCACAATTTTAATCTGGAATCTGAAAGAAAGAGACATTACTTGTAGTACCGCCGTGCAGATGGGGCACGCGGTAGCGTAATTGGTTGAGGGGCTATGCCACAAGCTGGAATGTCGCGGGTTCAAGTCTCGATGAGGTCATTGGATTTTTTTAAGTTGACCTAATCCTTCCAGCCGCACTATGGCCCTGGGGTCGACTCAGCCTCTAACAGAAATGGTAGCAGGAATTAATTAAATAATTTTCCTGGGGAGTAAAGCGCGGCCGGCGCGTAAGGCTGACAACCTTACCGCCATTTTTGAGCCCATTGTCTAGATAATGTGGGACCCTCAACGTCTCACAACCCTATGGACCTTCACGGCCTTTTACAAGGATAGCTTTACTTTTTTACTTTACCGCCGTGCAGATTGGATAATGGTGGTGGAATGACTCTGAAATATGTAAAAGTCAAGTTGTCCCAATGGTTAATTAATTAAATACTACGCTATGAAGGTGTATGGGGGAGTGGATGTATAGATCCACGTATTCTTGACCTCAACACTAGTTGGAAGTGAGTGGTCAGCTTCACGCCCCGGCTGCTTTACCGCCAGGGAAAGGGACCCTGCTAACCACTGTATAGGAGGCTGGATGGTCCCTGGAGTCTGTCTGAACGACGTGGAGAAGAGAAAAGTCTTACCCCTACTGGAACTCGCTGTACCGACTGCTGTATCCCGGCTCTAAATAAATACGTTGGAGGAAGATAAATTGAATTTATTTTCCTGAGGATAGATTAGTGATGAGCGGTTGTGTAAATAGGAGCGAGTTAGTTGTACTGCATTTGATTTGGAGAACCAAAGAAAACGGCGTAAAACTTGCTCGAAGAGTGCAGTAAGTCGGCCGAGTTACGAACAGGGTATCCCCAGATAGAAGTACTGCTAGATAATTTCCTTTTTTTGAAGCTGTTCACGTAGTTCTCCGTTAGTAGTAATGAGAACAGCTCCAGCCTGGAGAAGCTTCAGCCTGGAATGTAGATTTGTGAGTGTAATTCGCGGATGCTGGAGTCTAGGGTTTTTGGAATTAAATGGTGATGAGGCGAACATGGGGCTGCATGCAACCAGGTTGTACTTCACCAGGGAGATGGATTGTTTGAATTGCAAGGGAATCTGCCTCCATTCCCTCGAGGCTTTCTTGCGGACAGGTGGATGGAAGGAAAGGAAGCGAACGAGTTTCAGTATGATACTGGATCAGTGCAAATACAAGGGAGATTTAAGCTTCGTTGTTTTATAACGAGGCGTACTAGAGGAAGATATCACACTTTATATCCTACTTTATTTATTTTATTTATCTCTTTTTCTCTCTTGCTTCTAGTCGCTTCATAGTTGTGTTTCGTAAAAGAAAATCTAGAACAGTCTATTAATTTTGTCATACTCATCTGCTATCATGTAACATGACCCAAAATGCTTTATCGATTTCGGTTAAACTCTACAGCATGGGTCGTAACGCCGTGTAGAGTGGTAGAAGTTTAGCGACGTTTCGGAAGGACATACTGCCTCCATGATCAGAGTGTAACACACAAGCAAACAGTTATGCTGCTTTTTAGTTGTTTGCTTGGCTTACTTTCCGATCACTCACTCACTCACTCCACTCCACTGCACTAACTAAACTAACTCGATCGGTTGAGTGATATAGCCTCGGAGCGGATCCACAGAAAACACCGCTTCCATCAGTACTTCTATTAATGCGTTCGGGCCGCTGCCTAGCAACGGCTACAGTACTGTTGGGTATTTACGAAGCTGTTGTCGTCTCGTTTATTTCGGGGTCTTTGCCTAATGATGGGTCTATATGCCACCGTTCTGAGAACCTCAGATGGAAAATCGGCATTATATTTTACACTAAAATTACGTTGAAAATGGAGTTTAATTTGGTTTAATTGGTATAAATTTAGGGAGTCGGTGTAGCGACAGGCTGAAGGCTAGGATGACCACGTTTCGATTCGGGGGCGCACCCAGCCTTTATGAAATTGGTACCGGTGACTATTTCCCCGGGGGTAAATCGGATGGGGCGTGAAGCTGACAATTACCATTATCTATTCCTGAGGTCAAGAATGTTCGAACTATACCTCCACTTCCCAGTCCACTTCACATAATTGTGATGGCCAGTTTACTGAAGATGGAGCCAGGATAGCTAGTTCGACTACAGCCCTGATTAAGATACTTGTGCATGAGACTCAGTAATGTCGTTGCCAAGACTAAATAGCAGAGTAAGAAGCTGCATTATGACATTAAGTTTCTGTGCGTCCCCTGAAGAGTTTACTGCCTTTGTAACCTCGTTTATGAAGGTAAGCCCTGACACTTGACATATCTGTCTCGTGATATTCTAGCATAGATTTCCCCAGAGATGGATCAGCCGTCCGGCGTTGGGGCGAGATTCTTCCTGTTCAACCGCTCCAAGCAAATTTTAAGACGGCCGCGGCTACCAGCTGTAATATTCTCACGACCACCCACACTCTGTCGCGTTAATGTTTCGTAATCGTGAGTTTCCGTTTTCAGACTTCGGCCCAGAGACTGGCTGTCATGACAGGGGGTTTTCTGAGGCCCTTCAAGTAAATACCGGGATAGTACTTTGGATTACGTCACGATTCCTTCTTTCCAGAATGCATATAGGATATTGATCAGAAAGCCAGATGGAAAGAGACCACTAGGAAGACCAAAACCAAGGTGGTTGGATAATATTAAAATGGATCTTAGAGAGATGTATGTACTGGATCGATCTGGCTCAGGATAGCGACCAGTGGTGGGCTTTTGTGAACACGGTAATAAACTTTCGGGTTGCATAAAATGCCCAAAACTTCTTGAGTGTCCGCACAATTGACGGCTTCTCAAGAAGGACTCAGTTTCAAGAAGTTAGTTTCCTCCTTTCCACATATTCTAAAACGCATTGTTAGCTAATCTTACTTTCGACGCTGTACAGTCTGAGTTATGCTAACGTTGTTGGGTAAATCATAAGTAAATAAATAAATTTGCGTAATTTGTAGAAACAGATGAAGCAGAGGGCAGAGACCCGAGCCTAAATTGGAGATTTGTCATAAATATCTAATCAATGCATTCAATCTCTGTTATATGGCCCAGAATTATGCTTATATATAATGTCATATGGGGAGGGGGACTTATAAGACGGATTTTGGATTGGATGATTGGATTTATTGACACCATGTACACACAGCTCGGGACTACAGGCAATTACAGCGCTATCGCTGATTTACACAGTTTACATTTTGCCGTTACACACGCACTGGGGTTCTCAGTCTTCACTAGTCGTATCCTGGCAACGGATCTACGTGATAGATTCATTAAGTTCGTGGAATGCGGTTTTATCGAATCCTATTACGAGGTATTCACATACACTCACGGAGATCCACATCGGCCCTCAAAATAGTTGCCGTTGGCCTCTATGCAAGTTTGCCAACGTTGTTATAGCTGTCGAAAACATTGCTGAAACATATTGGCAGGAAATTCCCGTACGACGCTGCGGCCATTCCACGAACTTATTGACTGTGGTAGTATAACCGTCTGCCATTTCAAATCACACATGAATTCTTCTTTTCACAGTCTAATTCCTTTCTTGACATTATTCTGCAACTGCCAACTCAATTCAGTTCGTCTTCTCCAAAACTCATATCCCGGCAGGTTGGCGTCTCGAAACTGGACTGACTCTTCTCAACTGAACTCTTGTTTATAACCTCTTTGCACGGACAGCACAGAAAACATAGTCTCTGTTGTTGGGAATGCTTGTTTACAGCGCCGTTGAATAGCAACGGAAGTTACTCGATTGTTGCAGCGGGAATGTGTTTACCGAATCCTTGCGTAGTAATGAACATCTATTCTGACTTTACTATTCTGGATTTCTGGCGACATATAATAATAATAATAATAATAATAATAATAATAATAATAATGTGGGAAGATAATGCGTCACGTATCGGAGATGTGACATGTTTATAAGCATTCAGTCGTAATGCCCGAAGGAAAGAGAGCCTGGATACCGAGACATAGATATTAGGATAATATGAAGATCAGTCATGCGCAGACTTGTCTCCGTAGTAGACGTGGCCAAACTGTGGCTCGCCTGCGGCCCTTTTGAGCTTTTAGTGCGGCTCTCGGAGAAGGTATGTCGGCGTGTCTTTTACGAATGGATTAAATATAGGAACTGTGTTGCGTTGATTGGGCACGTGGTATGGCGTTGTTGGTTGAGGCACTATGCTACAGGCCGGAAGGTCGCGGGTTCGAGTCCCGATTAGGTTTGTTTTTCAATTTACCTAATCCTTCCAGCCACGCTATGACCCTGGGGTTGACTCAGCCTCTAACAGAAATGAGTACCAGGAATCTTTCTAGGGGGTAAAGGGCGGCCGGTGCGTAAGGCTGACAACCTTACCGTCATCTGTGAGCCGATTGTCTAGAAAATGTGGCACCCTCAGCGTCTCACAGCCCTTTGGGCCTTCATGGCCTGATACAGGGATAGCTATACCCTTTCTTTTTTTTACTGTGCTCTTTGGAAACCACGTGCTATCCGGTCAGTGTCTCTTTGTGACTTCATATTGGGCTCCGTTATAGAATAAGTTCGGCCACCCTTGGTATAAAGGTTGCGAGGGTGTAGACTGGTTTCAGCTGGTTTATAGTAGTGTCCAGTATCGGATTATTATGGACATGATAATCGATCCCCCTCGTTGGTGTCTCCACCTTATCGTGGTGAGGCTGTTTGAGTATGCCAAGGACCCTGAGAGCTATACCAGCGGTAGCGTAGCTGCTGGCAGGGCCTCCCTTGCTGGACAGGTCAAAGGGTAGGCATCAGACGAAAAGAGACACCAAAAACCAAAAACTGATGCCGGAAGCAGCGTCATCAGCAGCGACTTGAAGCACAGAGCAAATGATGCTCGAGATGGTTCAAGTTCGTATAGCAACAGGCGTGACCAGAGTGGTTTGAACGGCTGTTGTACTGCGATGTGGAAAGCAAATGGAAAAACTACCACATTATCACTTTTCCTGGATAGTCTCTTTCCAAAAACAGAAGATCGCATTAAGTGGAGGAACTGTTTTGGAAGAGACTATGGACCTGTCGTCTGACAGATTACTGATGAATGAATGATAATGGATATTCGAGGCCCATAAAAGGCAGGACATTTCTTGTTCAGCCGAGCGATTACTGCCTTCTCAAGGTGGTCTTTGTTCCATGCAGTTAATTAGTTACTTAGTCATTGGAAATTCCGTTTTCGGCTGGCAGCCCTGTTCCGAGTGTGACATAGTGCTATAATGAGTCATGATGGATGAATGCCCTGGCCCTGGCGTTTTGTTTGAACAGTGAAGTAACGAGGACTATGTTTTGCAGGTGTGCAGCATGAAATGGAGTGGAACAGAACTGCGGAGTGCTGCCTTCATGTTCCTCTGAGTAAGTGAAATTCTGTGTAGTTACATTCTGTTTGTATGTCTCGTTTAAAGTTCTGCTGGAGTTTCTGTATTATAGAGGCTTTGTAAGGCTATCCCTGTAACAGGCCCTGGAGACCCATAGGGTTGTGAGACGTCGAGGCTCCCAAATTTTCTAGACAATCGGCTGAGGTTGCCAACCTTACGCGCTGTCCGACCTTTACCCCCAGGAAGATTTCTGGCACTCATTTCTGTTAGAGGCTCAGTCGACCCCAGAGTCATAGTGCCGCTGGAAGGATTAGGTCAATTGAAAAATCCAGTGACCTCGTTGGGAATGGAACCAGCGATTTTTCGCTTTGTAGGGTGTTGGGGAGAATATTTGGACCAAAGAGAGATGAAGTGACAGGAGGTTGGAGAAAACTTCACAATGAGGAGCTTCATAATTTGTACTCTTCTCCAAGTATAATTAGAATGATAAAGTCAAGGAGGATGAGGTGGGCCGGGC
>NW_019725428.1:1517258-1540159 GCF_002891405.2 Cryptotermes secundus
GTACAATAGGCCAGAAATGGCCACAGTACAAGGCACTTAGTCCCACCCCACTAGCAATAAAAGAAATGTAAGTAAGTAAGTCTAGTGCCTCAACCAACTACGCTACTGCGTGACTCCTGTAGAAGCCTCATAAACGAACTATTATGCATTATATTTGAGAGTGTCAAAATTATGGCTGTGAAGATTACTGCCTTCTGGAATGTGACGTCGTGTAGTTCGATAGACTCTCATTGACATTTCGGAGGTACTGTCTCCATGTTGGGGGTAGACGATTGAGTCATGGAGGCAGCTAGCTAGTGTAGATCGCCGGAGCCGGCAGGCCCAGGCGGACTGAAAAGCTATTGTCTAACGCGGCAGACTTTGCTTGAACCATTCGCACGGTTTTATTACAGTAGCAGATGTACCTCTCTAGTACCGTTTTCTTACACGCTTCTGCTCTGTGATTTTCCCTTACAGTGCGAGATCAATTTTCACGTTTATACAAAACAATAACTGCTCAGTTTTCTTCTTGTTCGGCACACTATTCGATCGCGAAGGTGGAGGCTGTACTTCCCTCTGAAATGTCGATGAACTGCTATCGGACTACACGGCGTCATGTCCCAGAAGAACTGACTAATATTATGGTACAGCAGTTGACGATTATTACTCAATCAGTCATTCACGGAGAAGTCGCCAGTTATGCAGCTACTCAAGAACTTCCCAGCATTTTATGAAACCCGAAGGTTCATTACCCTGTTCCGTAGATGACCCCATTAAGAATTATTATTAAACTGGGGAGAGTCACTCGTTTAATTATAATTGAAATGTTATAACCTCCATTTTAATTTTCTTTGAAGACAGTGGAATTGAAAACTAAACAGAAGAAGAATCATTATATATATGTATATATATATGTATATCGTATATATAATAAACATAACAGTTGGATCTTTGAATTTTTTCGTTAAACGAGGAAAACTTTAAATTAACGAATCTTAAATTGGGGTTTCCACTGATTGTGAGCGATACAATGTAACTGAGGATAAACGCAATTTTTTTTGTTGTTGACAGAAAACAAAAGAAATTATGCGGAGCGTATTTCCATGCCCCGCAGAGACTGTGAAGAAAATTAGGTCATATCGATATGAAGAACTGATTTTTTTTCTTGGCACTACATCCCCAGTGGGCCTAGGCCTACCTCCATGAACTTCTCCCTTCACTTCGGTCTTTCTAGATCTTACACATTCGGTAGGACTCCTTGGGCTGGTGATCAGCTCCTCGCAAGGCCTCTACCTGTACATAACCACAGAAAAACGCACACACACAAACTAAACATCCATGCACTGAGTGGGATTAGAACCCACGATCCCGGTTTCCAAGAGAGCGAGGACAGTACATGCCTTAGACCGCTCAGCGACCGTGACCGGCGAAGAACCGCTTTACGATAGTCGTTTACGATAGATGGATAGGCCTCAGATGCTTCCGAAATAACCCGAAATTCCATCGTCTTATTCACAGGATCACGCCACTGGACTATATCATGATTCCAGTCTGACTCTCACATCTGTTATTTTAGGATTCATGTTATATTAATCTTCCTTCCATCTTTTCTAGATCTAATAAGTTGTTTCTTTCCTTCAGGTTTTTTTCGACAAAAATTGCTTAAGCGTTTTCATCGTCCCCATTTGTGGCGCCTCATCTCCTGTTTTATCTTCCAGTATTTCATAATGGTAAGGTAAAGGTAAAGCTATCCCTCTAGCAGGCCGTGAAGGTTCACAGAGTTGTGAATTGTGGCTCCCACATTTTCTAGACAGTCGGCTTATAGATGGCCTTACACGCCGTCCGCGCTTTACAGCCAGGGAAATTCGTGGTACTCATTTCTCTTAGAGGCTGAGTCGACCCTAGGGCCGTAGTGCGGCTGAAAGGATTAGGACACTTGAAAAAAATCCAGTGACACCGGGAATCGAACCCGTGACCTTCCTGTTTGTAGAGTAGTGCCTCAACCAACGACGGTACCGCATGTATTTGATAATGAGCCCTCTTAAATAAACTGTAACATCTCTTTTGTTACGGAAGAATGAACGACGCTGTAGCAGTTACACTTTGTAGGGTCGAGTGGTAGGGCGATATATGAATGATTAATTGGAAAGGATTTGGAAGGAAGCGTTAGTGGCTTAATCGTGGTACTATCCTGGCTTTTGCCTGGAGGGACTGTCGACACTCAACAAAACATCTCAACGAAGATAGCCAGTCCCGGCCGGGATTCGAACTTGTACCTCCCGAGTACGAGCCTTGTGGTTTTCACAGCTCACTTATTCTTCTCCAGTTTTTAATTAAATTTCAGCTTATTGATAAAAAAATTTAATTCGCTAGTAGGGGGTGGAGTCCAGCTGGGTCCACTCGGCACAGCGGCCACTGATTGGCCTATTGTACCTGCCCCGGGTGATTATGATGATGGAGATTTTGGTGGAATGAAGATTGGCAGGGGAAATCGAAGTACTTGGAGAAAATCCGCCTCATCGCCACTTGACCAGACCCGGGATCGAACCCGGGCCGCCGCGGTGGGAAGGCAGCATGAGCTATGGAGCGGCCAAGCTTATTGATAACCAAAGGAGCCAGGATAGCTCGGTATAGCTACGGGCTGGAATGCCGGGGTTTGCTTCCCTGCAGGGTTAAGATTTTTTTTCTTAGCCTCAGACCTGCTCTGGAGCCGAGTCTGGGTGTAAGGCGGCCCGATGCGTGAAACTGACCACACCTTCATCTAGTGACGAGGCCAAGTACGGTGGAGTTATACCTCCATTCCCCACAGTACGTCTTCATGGAATAGTGCTTAATTACGAGTAAATAAGCACAGGGATAGCTTTACCGTTTATTGATTGCCAAGTCACGGTCTTACAGTTTTGATGTAGACAATACATGTTGGGCTAGCTTTGTGTTCACTGAGTGCGTATGGAGAGGGTGTGAGGTAATGTCGTGAAATCGATTTAGTTCAAGTGTTTATAATGAGCAAGGTATCCTAAACATATGAAGGAAGACCGTGCATCATCGGAGATATCAAATACATAATAGCTTAAATATGACCTCTTCCTCTTAAATTTTTACAAGTTCACTCGCAAAATATAATCAGCTTCTCACCAAATTGCTAATACGTTCCTTCACAGACCTAGTATTTAAACGTGAGTGGAGAAATCACGTGCTTCCTAGCAGTTAGGTCACTGTCTTTTGTCTGCTAGTATTCGTCAGTTGAGAGCAAAATGTTGGGAAGAACAGGAATATATAATTAGGAGAATCACAGAGAAAATTACACAGTGAGGATATTAGCACTTTGTCGTTCTGCTATTCAGCTTTCTTGATAATCCAGCAATGAGTTTACAGTTGTAGTGAAGAGCAGTGCCATCTGCTGAGTACAGCTGTAGCTCTTCTGATCAATATTCCAATACGTTGACCTAAACTGTTTTAACACAATGAGCCCTGGATACCTGATATTCCAACTACGAGTCGTAAATTCTACTCATCACTATCAAATCAATTCCGAAAGGATGAGATGAGCGGAACATGTAGCTGGCATGAGAGACAGATGAAATCCATATGAAGTCGGAAAACATGGAAAGAAGAGACCACTTGGAAGATCTTGGCGTGAGTGGGGGGATATGGAAGACATCTTAAAAAGTAGTATGTGAGGGCATAGCGAAGATTCAGCCGTTTAAGGAAGACCGAATTATGGGCTGTTTTGAACGTGGTGTGACCGCCTCTGTGGTCTAGTGATCAGTTTTCCTGGCTACAGATCCAAACGTCCCGGATTCGATTCCCGGCGCTGCCAGATTTTCTGAGAAGTAGTTGGTCTGGAACGGGGTCTACTCAGCCTGGTGAGGATAATTGAGGAGCTATTTCAAGGAAATAGGGGCTCCGATCTAGAAAACCGAGATTAACAGCCGTGGGGATTCGTTGCGCTGACCACGCAACACCTATCCGCNCCCTGTCCGCAAATGTTGGCAGTAACTTCGCTGACAAGCGGCGGTCGCTCGGTCGGTATAGTTCGCTTGCGGACTATAGGCCACGGAATTTGTGTTTTTTTTTTTGTTTTATTTGTTTGTGTACACGTTAATGAAACTTAAAAGAGTTCCGTTAAAGGCGAGGAATTTCTTGGCCAACCTGAAGCGAAAGACATTTATGTTAGTTACCTTCGTTTCACCCAGACGCGGCCAACTTAAGTGGAAATGTGCTAAGACTCTCCCCCATTTTTTTTTTTGCGTCTTTAGCATCTATATACGGAAGTACTGTGTTGTGTTGTGGCCCGTGGTAGCGTAGTTGGCAGTATGCTACTAGCCGGAAGGTCGCCGGTTCGATTCCCGATGAGGTCTTTGAATTTTTCAATTGGACCTAATCCTACAAGCCGCACTATGGCCCTGGTGTTGACTCAGTCTCCAACAGAGATGAGTGTCTGGAATCTTCCTGGGAGGTAAAGGGCGGCCGGCGCGTAAGACTGGACGTCTCACAACCGTATGGGCCTCCACGTCCCGTTACAGGGATATACTCGTATTTACCTTTCCTCACTCGTTGTGTTACCAATACATTTGCCGTCGTGTTAAGCTTCTTGAAGCCTTTTTACTGTGTGACTTTCGGTCAGACTACATAATTATTGTACAAGAACATGAAATTAGTGAATGTGCAAAGGATATTTCTTCATACGAATTCCAGTGAAAACCAGAAGTATAAATGCAGCGTGGTAAATTGAATAAGAAACTGCGTCGTTTCTTGGATTGGTTACTAACTTTAAGTGGTAAAGAAACAGTAAGGATGTTTCGCAGGCCTCCACTGTATTGGGCTGTCATTTACAAGCGGATAGACAAGATAAGAGGCAAATAGGTGGCCGGTTAATATAATTTTGCACCGAGCAGGTTGGTATAGCGGTAACACTCTAACCTTTCATTCGGGAGATGTTCGTTTCGAATCTCGGCCGGGACACACATGATTTAAATTTTTCTTAATTTCAGTCAGTCCATCCAAGTAAATGTCGATGTAGTACTATCGTTTTGGCCACGACCTCTTCCTTTCAGATGCTTTCCAATTTATTGTTCACCATAGCATTCGCCACTATGTAGGCTGAGATGCTGACAGCGTCATGGAATATTTTGCGGTCACGTAGAAATGCGGGCAGTTAAGACATCTGGCCTAGTTAGACGGGTAGCCAACTTCACGGCTTTTACCGGATCAGCCCTACAAAAAGGACTGCTCCTAGCAGTTTGCTTTTCCGTCTTGGCCAGCATTTTGAACTGTTGGCGACTCTGATCTTTGGACATGCAAAGAATGCGGGACTGCATAACGAACGGGAGTCTTTTTGTCCCTTTCTTCACCCGCAAGTGTCAAGCCCCGCGTCTCCAACTGTGGTAACTTACGTACATGGGATGAAGGAAGGTGAGAGGTGCAGAGAAGAGAATGCTATTTGAGGCAAGTGATCGGTAGCAGTCTAAGTGTTCCGTAACGTACCTCAACAAGTGAGTTGAATTTGAGTAGAAATATGCCGAAACATGAGAAGAAACGGCCGCTTTGTAATATTTTCAGTTTTGTCCCCAGGCGCAACAGCCGTTTCCATGTAATTTCCTTTATGAAGACACAGTGACGTAAGAAACAACCCTGTACGTCGTTATTTTTTATTGCTAGTGGGGTGGGACTAAGTCCCTTGTACTGCGGCCACTTCTGGCCTATTGTACCAGCTCCAGATGATAGGTGAGAGTGATTGTGGATAAATTGGTGGAATGAAGATTGGCAGGGGAAACCGACGTACTCGGAGAAAATCTGCCCCAGCGCCACTTTGTCCACCACAAATCCAACTTGACCAGACCCGGGATCGAACCCGGGCCGCCGCGGTGGAGAGCCAGCGATTAACCCCTTGAGCTAGGGCGCGGCCCCTGCACGTCGTTAACTACGATGAGAACAACCCCCCCCCCACGGTGGGGTCTGCGTTGTTGACTCGAGGTGGAGATAAAAGTCACTGTTATGGGTCCTTGTTTATTGCAGAATTATACTGTTCTTTCCCGGTTTATCTTAAGTTGCGTTTCTTTTCGTGACACTCTTTACGCGAAGTGAGGACAGTACGCAACATTTCTCTCTCAGTGTTTATTATTTTAGTTTATTTTATTTTTTGTACGATGCCCATGAAGCGAATGTGTTTTGAAGATCATGTCTTTCCATCCTCATGTTTCGCATTAGAAACTACTGGATGAATTTAGATGAAGTCTGGCGTTAGTGATCCACACTTCAAGGTTTTCAGCGTATACATATTCATAAAATGGGCTCCTAGTATGGAGCATTTTCATATTTCAGTGAGCTGTATCTGTAAGATGTGAGGGTTTAACGGCTGTGAAGATTTCATATTGTAGTCTTCTGGGTGATGACACCATTTCGAACCCTGTTTTCAGGGTACAAATGTTTCCATACTATGAAATTTACAGTGTCTGATGCGTGTGAATATTAATCAGGCGTATTAACAACTCGAGAGCGATTCGGTATCTGCCTGCAGTGACTGAAGAAGATCACGAAGTAACTGTGCCAGGGTAGCCAGTAACATGGCCCAAGATTAGAATACAAGTCTAAAACAAAGACGCAATTAAAAGTATTTGCCTTTGAACACGAAGTAAAGAGAAACTAGGTCTAATGGACATGGAGTGACAGAAAGATTAAAAATTATACATAAATGGATGATTATATTTTGCACACCTTGTCTAGATTTAGGGCATTGAATGGAGGCAGTTGAAATTGGCTGGACATATAGAAAATAGGAAGACGAGAGGAATGCATGATGTTGAATGGTAAATGTCGTTGAAGGTGTTTACTCGAAAAGGTGAGACATATACAAAGGGGCCCGAAAAATGTATACACACTTCAGCGTACTAAATATCTGCTTAAATAATTTATTGGTACATTTTCAAAGTTGAACTGAAGATACACCAATAAATTATTCAGACAAATATTTTATATGTTATACGCGTATGCGGTCCGAGATTACTACCACTACTACTGCTTATGCTACCTCTTTTTACTATTCTACTTGAGGTACCTCTTACTACTACTGCTACTACTACAGCCAGTACTTTTATGGCTCTTGCTTTCATCTGCTGTCCGAGTAAGGTGAAGGTGAAATCGTCCCCTTGCTTAATCATGCCAAGAAGACATATGGGGTAGTGGAGATATAGCTCCACCATTCTTGACCTCGACACCACATGTGAGTGGTCAGCGTCACGTCCCGGCCACATTATCGCTAAGGAAATAGCCCTCGGTACCCATTGAATAGGAGACTGGGTGAGCCCCAGAGCCGTTTTGGACGCTGTGGAGTAGAGAAAAATCTTTTTCTCTGCCGGGAATCGAACCCCGATCGTCCAGCCCGACTCAGCTGTCCCGACTGCTGTACTGCTATTGAAGTGTTACGTGAGAGCCGTCAGAGGGACGCCACGTGCATGCTTGCTTGGAAATGTCTGTTCATTGACGTTCTCTGATTACGTAAATTCATTCCGTAAGCTTTGTGAAGGCGGACTGTTCGGCGTCGGGATGGCGGGGTGTAGTTGCTGACCGTAGTCTTGCCCTGTTGTCCTTCCAACTTTATAATCATAAGGTCCGTTTCCTCGAGTTAGCTGAGTGCCCATCTTGCTGCTTGCTTCTTGATTAGTTGGCTTACTCTTCGATCGTGAAAATGGAGGCAGTACTTTCCTTCGAAACGTCAATGAACTCCTACCGGAACACACGGCGTCACATTTTACAATTGTCACTTTTCGTAATGACCGCTGTTAGAACCTCAGATTCAAATAATTAATTGAAATTGTTGCAGAAAATATATCCAGTCGTCTTATTAGAGGATTTTGCTGTAAAGGTACACACGTGATTTACTAGCACGTGGAATACAGTCATAAATCACCGAATGGAAGCAATTGAGAAACGTCTTTAGTCTCTCACTTTATTATTCTCCATATAGATTATATGGAAAACATTTACGGAAATGGAAGATTCATCGGTCATGGGGACATCTCAGTTAGCAGAAATACGCGGTAGCGTAGTTGGTTGAGGCACTGTGCTACAAGCAGGAAGGTCGCGGGATCGAATCCCGATGCGGTCATTGGATTTTTTTCAATTTACCCAATCCTTCCAGCCGCACTATGGCCCTGGGATCGACTCAGCTTCTAACAGAATTGAGTACCAGGAATATTCTTGGAATGTTCTTGGGGGTAAAGGGCGGCCGGCGCGTAAGGCTGACTACCTCACCGCCATCTGTGAGTCGATTGTCTCCAAAATGTGGGAACCTCAACATCTCACAACCCTATGGGCCTCCACGGCCTGTTACAGGGAAAGCTTTAGCTTTACTTCCGATTATCGAGGGTGCACTCTGTTATAGTCAAATGATCAGGCTATACCTCCACTCCTCCCTACGTCTTCATGTCATATATAAGGTAAACGGCAATGTGCCTGTGCTTAACTAATTAAGCAGTACGCCATGAAGACGTACGGGGGAGTGGCTGTATAGATCCACGTATTCTTGACCTCGGCACTACTTGGAGGTGAGTCTTCATGGCACAGTTCTTAATTAAATAAGAACAGGGCAACATAACCTTTTACTTAATTGTAGTTTATTAAGTGCGATTGGTGGAGGGTAGCGTAGTTGGTTCAAGCACTATGCTACTTGTCGGAAGGTTGCGACCTTCCCGATCTATTCCCGATGAAGTCATTGGATTTTTTTAATTGGCCTAACCCTTCCAACATCACCACGGCCCTGGTGTCGACTCAGCCTCTAACAGAAATGAGTACCAGATTTCTTCCTAGGGGTAAAGGGCGGCCATCTGTGAGCCGATTGTCTAGAAAATTTGGCAGACTCGACGTTTCACAACCGTGAGGGCCGATGTTATAGTAAAAAGTAGTGTGAGTGTCAGTGGCTTGCGACAATTTTATTTATTTATTTGTTTATTTGTTTCGACCGCCTCTGTGGTCTAGTAGTCAGAGTTCCTGGTTACAGATCCGGAGATCCGGGCTCTATTCCCGGCGCTATCACATTTTCTGGGAAGTAATGGGTCTGGAACGTGGTCCACTCAGCCTCGTGAGGACAATTGAGGAGCTACTTGAATGGAAAAGTAGCGGCTTCGGTCTAGAAAATCGAAATTAACTGCCGTGGAGATCCGTTGCGCTGACCACGCTACACACTCTATCCGCTAAAGTTGGCACTAACTTCTCCGACAAGCGGCAGTCGCTCGGTCGGTATAGCTTGCTTGCGGACTACAGGCCACGGAGTATATGTATTATATAACGACGCTCTTAGCAGGTCAGACTGTATAGCGCCGAATTATACGTTGATTACTGAATAATGAGCTGAATGGCATGTGGAAAGTAACATTTATGGCATGATGTAAGGTTGGCATACTGCCCTGGCATTTGCCTGGTCTGTGGCAGGCTACGAAAGACCTTAGTCACGTGTCCGATCTCCTGTTCGAGGTTTGTAACCGACACCTGAATGCGAAGATAGAGACCCTACAGAATAGATAGTATTTCCTTTTATCTTTAGCGAAGGCAGAACCAACTCCGAAACGTCGTAAACATTTTTGATGTAAACAGTGGACGGTGTCTAATGAAAGTACTCCCATGATAATATTAAATCACTGTTAGGAACCTTTAGACCTGTTTCAAGTTAATACCAGATGTGTTAAAGGAACCCTAAAACAACCTATAATAAAAAGAAATCACGCTGTTGCAGCGAGGGAGCCTCTAAAAGTCAAGGCCTCTTCTTAACTAAAAGGAATCTCCAGACCTTAAAGGAACAAAGCTTTGAACCAAATTAAATTTAACGGAAGAAATGCCTGGTCTCTTCCAGTTCCTGAAACAGCGTTATTGTGCAGGCGTGCAAACCGAAAGCGTCTCTTTCAGAGGTGGTCTGCCTAAACTAGACGTCTCTCAGCGTCTAGTATGAAAAGTATCGTCTTCTGGTACGTGACACCGTCCGGTCCGGTACGTTTTTAGGGTCGGGAAACCCCGAGCAAGAGCACAACTTGGTGAGCCTTCGCCCGAACACATGGCGTCGCGTCACAGGAGATAGTACGGTAAATCTTCGCTAGTCCGGATGTATGATAATCCGGATCGAAATATGAAAAATGAAAAATTCTTTTTACAGTTGAGTACATGCTTTCAAAGACACTGGGATATAGGAGCAAGGGGGCTTTCGGACTGTGTTGAGGGCTGCTGGAGAGACTGAAATCGCGCAAGAAATATCCAAGATTGGCTTAAACTTGACGAAGGAGACACTGAATTTCAGCATCTAACAGAGGAAGAAACTGCTTCAGTGATATTTGTTTTTTTTTTTTTCATCGGTACTACCTGTATTATTAAATTTTCCATTTATTTGCTTTCTAAGTTTTGTTTTTGTCTTTTAGCCCTATCTTTTGCTTCATTAGACCGTATTATCGGTTAATTCGGAAGACCTGTTCCAAATAAATCCGGGTTAGTGAGGGTTTACTGTACTGCCCACTGCATCTATTTGTGTTTCTCAAGGCGGAAACTGTGTGGTTGTCGAACACTGTACTTAGTGAGGTTCCCGAACGCGGATATGAATGTGTGGTGCGAAACGTATATATATAGCGCCATTGAGTCTGCTGGAACTGCCGCCAGGGGGTGGTGCCGCCTCCCGTATATTACGTGAGCACGTTCGTAGGCTCCGCCTCTCCTGGCTTGCTGGATCACGCAATTCCAATTGCTGCCACTTGGATGGTTACAACTCCAATAATATGACGTAAGAAATGAATGCATGAATGGCATATATCTCGTCATCCGTACAGACATGAGAAATAAAACAGTACTTCCAAGATAAAGGATACCAAATTATGTACACCTGGAGGCCGGATGGTGCTATTAGGATGTGATAGTGACCCAGGATATTATTTGTGGGTAGGTAAAGTTGACTATCGGTAGCCGAGCGGTCAGAGGCATGCACTGTCTTCGCTCGCTCGGAAGCCGGGATCGTGGGTTCGAATCCCACTCAGGGCATGGATGTTTGTATGCGTTTTTCTGTGTTTGTCTACAGGTAGAGGCCTTGCGGCGAGCTGATCACCCGCCCAAGGAGTCCTACCGAATGTGTAAGATCTAGCAAAGCCGAAGTGAACGGAGAAGTTCATGGAGGTAGGCCTAGGCCCACTGGGGCTGTAGTGCCAAGGGGGGGGGGGAAAGTTGACTGTATGCTTGATTAAGCACAGCGCCATGAAGACCTGTAGAGGAAATGGGTGTATAGCTGTTAGCTTTACGCCCTGGCTGCTTTAGTCTCGGGGAAGAAGCTCCCTGTGTCCATTGGATAGGAGACTGGGCGGGCCCTAGAGCCTGTCTAGACGCTGTGGAGAAGAGAAAAAATTGTTGGCCCCTTCTAGATATCGAACCCCAATTCTGCGGTAGTCCAGGATGTAGCCTAGACTTTATACCGATTGAATAATCCCTGTTCAATTAGGCTTACAACAAGATACAAAAATAATATGTTTTTAGTGACTAATGTAGTATGAAATTTGAGGCTTTCGCGTTTGTTTTACTGTGATGGCCTTTTGAGATGTAATACCGCGTCTCTTGGTGCATACAGGGGTTTGGAAAAAATAATGGTAACACTACAGATACTGTACAGATTTCTTTAGTAATATGATGTTGGACCACCGTTTGCCTTCAATACAGCTTGAAATACTTCTTGTAATAGACTCTTAAACGTTTTGAACTTTCTCGAGCGGAATTTTATATCATTCTTGAACAACATCTTCAAATTACTTTAGAGGTGTTGGAGGTGGGAATCTGTTCCTCACTCTAGTCTTCAAAACTGACCAGATTGGTTCAGTGATGTTCAAATCTGGTGATTGTGCTGGCCATGGAAGATGTCAAAGTTCACCTTTATGTTCTTTAAACCATAACTAAACTGTTCCAGCTGTGTGAATGGGAGCATTGTCATCTTTGAAAAGTGCATAATTTTTCGGAAATAACGTCTGGATTATGGGGTGCACCTGATTACCCAACCCGACCACGTACTCCTTTGCAGTAATTAGGCCATAAAGGGCGATAATGGGAGCAACAGAATACTGTACCACGACATTGCTGCCCGAACCATCACAGAACCTCCCCGCGTTTCATTGTTGGAACCAGGCATTCGGGATTGCAAGCATCCATGGGTGTTCTCCAAACGTAAACTCTTCCTGACGGATGTAGGGAACAGCGTGAAGGACGACTCATTTGACCACATCACGTGTCTATTTCCAGTTGTCTGACGTCCAGGTTTTGTGATCATGAACCATAGTTTATGCATCTGAGCATTAATTTCAGTAATCAAAGGTTTAGCATTTAGCCGTACCGTGGATGTTGGATTTGTGAAACTCACGCCGGACGGTTTTTGTGGAAACAGGGACCTCAAAATGAATACTCAGTCGTGCTGTTACCTGAGCTTCAGTAGTTGTGTGATTTTTCGAAACAGTGGTTCTCCATGTCTGTCAGTGTTCATTTTCGCCCACTGTTCCTCCTCGCTGATGTTGTCTTTCCATAATTCATGTATGTCAGCATAACCTTATATAAACTCTTGTTCTCGATACCCTAAATAATGTAGCAGTCTTATTACCGATGCTCCAGCTAAACGCATACAAACGATATGTCTTGTTTGAAAATCGAACCACTGCTGTTAAAACAGACGTTAAATAACTCACGACTTTCCCCCTGACAGAGATTGGTTATGGTATGAGAATGTGGATTGGGTTGAGCTGGACCACAGTGGGGTCCAGTGGGATGCTTTCCTCAACTCGACAGAGAATCTTGACTTCCATAGAGAACGTAGGAAATTGTGTGGATGGGACGAATCAATGTCGTATAGACTTTATGAAACCCTGTAGGGTGAAGTTAGTGGACTGGATTTATATTGAGGTAAATGTGCTGGAGAAATCCCGAAAGAGGCACCAAATTGACAGACATAAAGCCATTTTCCTTTAATGGTTACATTTGTGATACGGTATCAAATCGAAAACGGTGATATGAACTTAATTTGCCACTTAGAGAGTTCACGAAACTTCATTGTGAATTTTATTCCAATACAGATTAATTAAAATTATCGACTGTAAAGGAAATGCAATCATATGTTACGCTTCCCAGTTTAAACATGAATATTATTAGAGCAGATTGTGCCCAATATGTACAAACAGTCAACTTCGATATTTGATATCCGATGGATTCATTATATTTGTTTTAGAGCTTATATCCGGTTTTTATTTTCCTTCAAATTGAGAGAGGAAAAATAACTTACAGGCCTGTGTCGGCTGTAATACGTTGAAATATACAAAATAGTTGAGTTAAAAGTTAAGTTGGATCATTTACTAAAACTGGAAACAATTTTGTAAAATGAAATTAAATTTGTTACGTAATAGCTTACAAATCGTTATCTGAAACTACAAGTTTATTAAGTTATTAAAGTAAGTAAAGGTATCCCTGTAACTGGTCGTGGAGGGCCATAGGGTTGTGAGATGTTGAGGCTGCCACATGTTCTAGAAAGTCGGCTCATAGATGGCGTTGAGGTTGTTAGCTTTACGCGCCAGCCGCCCTTTACCTCCAGGAAGATTCCTGGTACTCATTTCTGTTAGAGGCTGAGTCGACCCCAGGGCTATAGTACGGCTTCAAGGATTAGGTAAATTGAAAGAAATCCACCTCATCGGGATTTATTAAGTTATTAATATTATTAATTAATCATTATTAAGTTATTCCTCATGTTTGTTGACTCGCCGAACATACAAGTAATAATCAGTTGGGGTAAATTATTATAGCGGTAACTCGTATTCCGGTAGTTGCCATTTGTCCTGACTGAGGTTTCTAGGGGTTCTCTTTGGTCGTTGCAGACAAATGCGTTGATATTTCCCATAATCACCTCCTTCCAAATCCTTAATTACTAATAATTAATGTTCGACTTCCCGTTTTCCCAATCTTGCAAGATGCAATTTGAGAGTGTTTAAATTACCTAAGAACCAATCCATAGTAATAGGAAATATTTCAGGCGACAATGTAAACCTACGTTGATAGTTGGACATCTTTCCCTACAGTATCAACGCTTCAGCTTCCAGTACCTTCCATCCGACGTCACGTAGGTTTAACGATTGATACAGCTTTGCTAAGTAATACAGTTATGCACATAAATTTGTTACTGTCTGAAAGGGGACTAAAACTGTCGTAAATAAGTAACTCAGCCGATGGAATATCAAGGAATGAAGGTGAAAGATGGGGAAAAATGAGTGGAAGTAAAGGAAAGGAGAGGAATAATGGTAGGTAGGAAGGAAGAAAGAAATGATAATGTAGTGAGAGAGAATGAAAGAGAGTAGGAGCAAATAAAATGGAGGAAAAAAGAGAAAGGCAAAAGGGAAAGCAGGGCAGTGAGCAGACTCCGTCAGCGAGAGGTCAACTTTGAAAATCAACGAGTAATATTTGTTCAGATATTCAAATTCCCCACATTTATGGAACTCTAAGGTTCATTACTGTGTTCACAAGAATTTGTCATGAGCCATATTGATTCAGTTCAGACCATCCAACCCTATTGATGTAGGATCCACTTTAATATTATTGCCCAGCCTACTCCTGTGTCTGTTAAGTTGTATCTTCCGTTATGGTTTCCCGACCAGAACTTTGTATACTTTCTTTCTGTATGCACCGTCCTTCTGATCCTGATTTATTTATCTTGTGCGGCACGACAAGTCAGTGCGGACCATTCGTTTTCCGCTTGCGGATCTTGGTTGTTGATATTTGGTGCATCTCCTTGGACGGGGGATCGGTCCATCGTGAGGCCTCTACCTCTACAGGACATCACAAACACAGAAAACACGCGGACACACATCCATGCCCTTGGCAGGATTCGAATGCACAATCCTGTGTTCAGGCGGTAGATATCACTACACGGCTTAGACCGAGCGGTCTCTGTGATCGTCTGTGTTTTTAATTTGATCGTCATACTAACATTTTGTCGATCACAGTGGCCGTGAGGTCTAATGCATGAACCGTCTTCACCCGCTCGAACACGGGGATCGTGGGTACCGATCCCATTCGAGTCATGTATATCTGTGCGTTCATTCTGTGTAGGTAGTGGTCTTGCGACGGGGCTGATCACCCATCCAAGGAGTCTATCTATTATGTATGAAATCCATAGTTGCATATTAATTCTGAGTGGGAACAGGCCAGAAGGGCTTATCCGGCAAGGAAGAAGAAGAAGAAGATTATGATGATTTGATGAAGAGTACAAATTACGAATCTCCACATTATCCAGTAAGACCGCGAGCTGTGTACGACTTGTGCAGTGCCTGAAGAACAAGGTCCCAATGAAACAAACGGAAGCTGTCGGCTGGGTGGTCTGGTTGGAAGGATGTCAGTATTGGTTTAGTCAGCGACTCGTATAAACCAGAGAGAGTCTTAAAGGATTTACAGCAGCCTTACTGTCGGAGGGAGGGTAGGTAATTCTCATCTGTGTGGAGTTTATTTGGGACATTCCGGTTTTAGCGCTCTGACCCTATACCGGTTGACAGCTAATTAGGTTCTTCGGTCGTGTTAAGTTTGCGTCTTGCCAGTGAATTGTTGTCTGCACCCAGTTTGATGTAGGAGGAGCCGGTCACAGAGGCCGCGCGGTCTAAGTCATGAACCGTCTTCGCCCGCATGAACACTGGGGTCGTGGGTTGGAATCCCACTCGAAGCATGGATGTGTGCGTGCTTTTATTCAGTGTTTGTGTTGTCCTGTGTGCACAGTGGTCTTGCGACGGGCTGATTCCCCGTCCAAGTAGTCCTACCAAATGTGTGAAAAAATAAAGAAAATTGAAAAAGCGGCCAAGGTCCAACAAAGGGCCGTAGAACCATGTGGATAGATAGTGTGATGTAGGAATGGTTTTATTACTGTAACTCATGGGGGGCACAGATTTTTGGCGCTCCTGACAGCCATGTACGAGCAGCAATATGCCCTTTTTTAGAACATACAAGAGCTTCTTTCTGGATAAACAAAATCTGATTAAACGCTCTGCCTGTATTTAAAATACAAAACAAACTCCATGGTTTTAGTCTACAAGCGATCCATACGGACCGAGCGAGCGCCGCTTATCGGCGAAGTTAGTGCCAACTTTTGCGTATAGAGTGTGTCACGTGGTCAGCGCAACGGATCCCCACGGCCGTTAATTTGAGTTTTCTAGACCGGAGTCGCTATTTACTTGAAATAGCTCCTCAGTTATCCTCTCGAGGCTGAGTGGACCCCGTTCCAGACCCACTACTTCTCAGAATATCTGGTAGCGCTGGAAATCGACCCCGGCCCTCTGGATTTGTAGCCAGGAACTCTGACCACTAGACCACAGAGGCGGTAATTGTAATATTCACGGTCTTTAAGTCTGGGACTTTATCTCTGACCCAGCATTTGGCTCGATACAGAGTAACGAAATAAATTTGGTAAAATTGTCCCTGTGTTTAACTAATCAAGCACTACGCCATGAAGGCGTATGGGGGAGTGCATGTATAGATCCACATTTTCTTGTACTCGGTACTAGTTGGAGGTGAGTGGTTAGCTTCATGCCCCGTCCGCCTTACCCCCTTACTCGAATTCCGACCCCTCGGTCGTCCAATCCATAACTAGGCACCATACCGACTGTGCTATCCAGGCTCCAGAGTAAGGAAGGTTTTATTTTTATTATTACATGTATATATCATACTAGTATGGCTGCAGATGTCAAGCATTATGAGCATAACGCCTTCACGTTTAGGGTCGAAGTGTAAGGGAAGCAAGAAACCAGCTCAGCTCAGCTTGCCACCTCAGAAATATTGGACTCTTTCCGAGAAACACGGCGTTACAACCCATTCCCTATGCGTATTTATTATTCTGCTTCTGTGCGTATTCGGGAGAGCCCTGAGACCGGGTATCCTTAGGGTTTTTTTATGGTTTAACCTAGTCCCTCTGGGAAAATGCCGGGGTAAAGCCTCAAATTAGGCCCCTGCCGCTTTCTTCTAAATCATTTCAAATTCATTATTCGTTGGTCATCCACCCATTTGACGCTCTGTAGACTGAGCAACAGAAAGTGTCGCCAGATAAACTTAATTAAACAAAATAAACATATACTTTTTTTTTGCACGAATATCATAAGCTTAACTTATCGTTTCTGTCTGTGAGCATGTATTAACTCGAGAACCGCTAGACGGATTTTGATTAAATTTGATATTAGAGGTACTTAACAGAAAGTTGTGTGGCCATTGACTTACGTACTTACTAACTTACTTACTTATGGGGCTGAGCCCTTCTTGAGGAGCCGCCAAATCTGCAGCTACTCAAGAATTTCCCAGCATTTTATAGAACCTGAAAGTTCATTACCGTGTTCACAAGAGCCATTCACTGGTCCCTTGGCTGAGCCAGATCAAGCCAATCAATACCATCCCATCCTCTCCCTCTTAAGATCCATTTTAATATTGTCCACCCACCTACGACTTGGTCTTCCCAGTGCTCTCTTTCCTTCTAACTTTCCCACTAATATCCTATGTGCATTTTTCTTCTCCCCCATTCGTGCTACTTGCCCTGCCCACCCCATCCTCCTTGACTTGATCATTCTAATTATACTTGGAGAAGAGTACAAGTTATGAAGCTCCTCATTATGCAGTTTGCTCCAACCTCCTATCACTTCATCTCTCTTCGGTCCAAATATTCTCCTCAACACCCTGTTCTCAAACACCCTCAGTCTGTGTTCCTCCCTTAATGTCAGAGACCAAGTTTCACACCCATACAGAACCACAGGTAAAATGATAGTTTTGTATATTCTAATTTAGAGATATCTATATCATAGATGTCTAATTTCATAATGGATTGTTACGGAAGAAATTTTCCTTTTTATTCGTATTTTTGTGTTCCTGCTCGCTCCTTTTTGTGGTCTGAAAGAAAGCAACTAGTTGCGTGACTCTTCTTCTGTATGTGAATATATATAGATATTCCATTCAGATCTTCTCAGATGAGATTACATTCAGAGCCATGCGGTTCAAACGGGAAAGGAAGCGCGCCCTCTGTATATTGATACACCCACAAATCCGGGTTTGTTGACGCGGGATTTGGTTGCGTATGCATCGCTGACTACGGTAATGTTATAGTGTAACTCTGACCATGGCTACAGAAAGCACTTCCATTGCAGGGCCTATAAAAGCAGTTCGTTTGCTCTTCAAGCCCATAGGAGAAGGAAGGAACGCAATTGGGCACTGTGAATGCCTTACCTTTGCTTTTCCATAAGACAAGCCTCACATTACCTAATATTGATGAATCTGTTATTGTTGAGGGATCAACATATTTTTCATCTACCTTGACGGATTAGGGTCTTTAGCCTGTTGTTATTTAGAATTAATCTAAAACTATGAATCTAAGAGACAGTGGGATTTCTTGGACGGGGGATCAGCCTATCACAAAGCCCACAAATAACAATACAAACGCAGAAAACCACAAACAATGATGCCTCGAGTTGGATTCGAACCCGCGATCCCAATGTTTGAACGGGAGAAGGCATTTCGTGCCTTAGACCGCACGGCCGGAATGGTCGGCAGGAATTCAAGTAGATCGCTTAACTTCCACGAATAGCATATATCCAGATTCTTGCTTGCTGCAGTGGCAGACACAGCTCCTGTATTCTCCCTCGAGTTATGCGATAGTAAGAAGCCATGGAGACCCATAGGGTTGTGAGACTTCGAGGCTCCCACATTTGCTAGGCAGTCTGCTCACAGACGGCGCTGAGGTTGTCAGCCTTACACGCCGGCAGCCCTGTACCCCGAGGAAGATTCCTGGTACTCATTTTTGTTAGAGGCTGAATCGACCTCAGGACCATAGTGCTGCTGGAAGGATTAGGTCAAATAAAAATCCAATTCATCGGGAATCGAACCCTTTATCTTCCGCCTTGTAGGATAGTGTCTCAACCAACTACGCTATCGCGTTCTCCCTTATGCGATAGCTTAGCTGCCTTAGAAATAGTGGGTACTTAACTCAAAACCGCGGAACTCAATGAAACCGTACGAAGTTGCATTGATGCGAAATGCGCGTAACTCCTTTGTATACGCTTAGAACAGTGTCTTAGACAGCACTACCCAGAAACTGTTAATTGCTGTATGTATATCTGAAAATATTAAATACAAAAAGTAAAGGTATCCCTGTAACAGGCCGTGGAGGTCCATATGGTTGGGAGATGTTGAGGTTCTCACATTTTCTAGACAATCGGCTCATAGATGGCGGCAAGGTTGGCAGTTCTACGCGCCGGCCGCCCTTTACCCCCAAGAATATTCCTGTTACTCATTTGTGTTAGAGGCTGACTCGACCCCAGGGCTATAGTGCGGCTGGAAGGATTAAGTAAATTGAAACAATTCAGTGACCTCATCGGGACTTGAACCCGCGACCTTCCGGCTTGTAGCTTAGTGCCTGAACCAACTACGCTACCCCGTGCCCCTGAAAATAAACTGGCCATGCCCCGGGCGCCCGGGATTCGGCTTCCTACAGCGGCCGCATTTTTTCCCTATCGCCACTGCGTTTGTGCTGGGTGTCCTCAGCTTCCTGGCCAATCGGTAACCGGGTCTCTTTCTTCAGGGTCAAAGTAGGTCTAGAAGGTAGGATAATATTATAATGGATCTTAAATAGGATGGATGGATGTGGACTGAAGTCGTTTGGTTCAGGTTATGGACCAATGGTAAACTCTTGTGAACACGACCATGAACCTCCGGATTCTATAACATTTCTGGATTTTCTTGAATGGCTCAGCAACAGTTAGCTTTTAAAGAAGGATTCAGTTGCATAGAATTCAGTTCGGTTGATTCACTTAAAAAATTTTCCCATGAAGCCATAAGTGAATATAATGGAGACGGCCAAGAAATGACCAGGAACAACGGGCTTTTGTCTCAAGGTGTGACGTATGTGAGGAGTGGTAAGCATGGATACCACAAACCTGAGAAGGATATGCTTTTGTTGCTACATATGCTTGCTGTTGTGGTTGTTTCAGGTGAACCCAAGTAGTGTGGTAGTTACGAGCACCTGTCCACCCCCACCCCTTAACCTGCCTGCGAGGGATGTTGTGTGGCGAATTCCTGAATCGAATAGGAGCTTCGCCTCTGAGCACTGTGAGTCTGCTGAGCAGCCCCGCATTTGGTACTCGCAGCCCTTACTTCACCCTGCTCACCCTCTGCCAAGGGATGGCAGCTCTTACGGCTAACCCCGCTACAGTGGACGACGATGATATCTTCCTTGGTAAGTTCTTGGCTTTGTTCACTCTCCGCAGAATATCTCCGACCTTGAGCCGCGTCACAGGAAGAAGGGAAGGGATTACGAAGGAGGGTGGCACAAGAAAGATTGGGTTCTCTCCGTATGCGCTATCGCTTGGCGGTCTTCCCATTCCTCCTTGTATTTGGGCTGACTGGCCAACCGCCGTTTGTATTTGTAACGGCCAGCGAGGTTCGGAATAATTTTGCTGCATCTATAGTTGGTGCCGTGTCCCGTTTCCTGGTGAGGGGGTTGAGGAGGGGTAAGGCGAAAGAGGCAGGATCGGTCTGCCTTTCCATAGCTGGCTATTTGGTATGAAAGACATGCGTAATTCGCGAATACCGAGGATTTTTGTTGATAGTAATATTATTACTGTCACCACGGCATGGCGCGTCCTCAGGTTGCGGATGGACGAGACGCCCTCCAGGTTTGGAGGGAAGCTGCGAATATACTGAGTAAGCATTCGCGGAAAGCCGACAAGGGGTGGCCCTCCAGTTTGGGGTTTGGGCGTGGGGCTAACAACTCCTCACCGTAAAAAATCAGTATGTTACGAAAATGAACACAAAGCCTCGGACCTGGACTGATTCCTTGGATAAACGACCTAAGTTCTCCAAGTATAATTAGAATGATCAAGTCAAGGAGGATGAGGTGGGCATGTCATGTAGCACGAATGGGGGAGACGAGGAATGCGTATAGGATATTGGTGGGAAAGCCAGAAGGAAAGAGACCACAGGGAAGACCAAGGCGTAGGTGGGTGGACAATATTAGAATGGATCTTAGAGAGATAGGATGGGATGGTATGGATTGGATAAATCTGGCTGAGGATAGGGACCAGTGGTGGGCTCTTGTGAACACGGTGATGAACCTTCGGGGTTCCATAAAATGCTGGGAAATTCTTGAGTAGCTGCAGAATTGGCGGCTCCTCAAGAAGGGCTCAGTTCCATGAGTAAGTAAGTAAGTAAGTAATATTAATAACCATAATTTTGGAGTTGAGATTCTCGCAGTCGTGTCTATGATAAATTCTGTATTTTGGGATGTAACGCGGTGTAGCCGAGTAGAGGTCCGCAGGCGTGTTGAAGGAACGTACTCCCTTCATACTCATCCCGAAGATTGAGCCAAGCAAGAAGCAGGCGGCAGGAAGAGCTTGCCTCATTTGACTCCCTGTAGGGACAAGCAATTTTTCTTTTCTTCATAACGTCCAGGCCGCTTCTGGGACCCGCCCAACCTCCTATACAGTGGGTAGATGGGCTGTTTCCTCGGGACACTGCGGCAGGAGCGTGAGACTGACCACTCACATCCATCTAGTGCCGAAGTTAATGGGTTGGTCCTAAATTAATTAAGCACAGGTATAAGTTTGTTCCTTTTACTTTAGGTATAGTGCGTTACCGGGCGATCACAGTGGTCGCACGGTCTAAGACATGAACCGTTTTCGCCCGCTGGAGCACTGGGAGAGTGGGTTCGAATCCCACTTGAGGCATTGATGTCTGTATGGTTTATTCTGTGTGTAGGTAGCGGCCTTACGACGGGCTGATGCCACGTCCAAAAAGTCCTACCGACTGTGTATAGATTGAGAAACTGAAGAAGCGGCCAAGGGCCACAAGGGCTGTAGAGCCATAGGTAGACAGATACACAGAGAGATAGTGCGTCACTATGCTACTCTCCCACAGCGTAGCAGTAGCCCCTTCCTTCGCTACTTCTTGCAGTACTTCTCATTACGCGCTACACAAAGACCGGCCCGAGAAGTACGGACCGTTCATAGAATGTTTTATATTTCGTAGTCAGTTCTTTTATCATTAACAAAAAGCAAGAAACCGTATAAATATAGATTAAGAAATCTGTCCCTGTAATGGGCCGTGGAGTCCCGTAGGGATGTGAGACTTCGAGGCTCTCACATTTTCTTTACAATCGGTTCACGGATGGCGGTAATGTTGTCAGCTGCCCTTTACCACAGGAAGATTCCTGGTACTGATTTCTGTTAGTGGCTGAGTTGTACCCAGTGTCATAGTGCGGCTAGAAGGACTGGTTCAATTGAAGAACGAAGTTTAGATAAAATTTTAATTTTGAAATACCGTTGTGGAGTAACATTTGTTTAATAAGCAAATACTTCGGGAATGTTCCCGTATAATTTTCTGCAAAATGTTTTCCAGTATCCCTTTTCTTCTTGTTTCATTTAAGCCAGTGGAAATGGTTTGGGGTTAGAATTGCACGAGGTGTGACCCTGAAGTATGGCCAAGTTTGGTTTCAATGTAAACGCGACATTGCTGGAAGTAGGGCGCAGAAACCTTGGTCGCCTCTGTACATAAGTTCCTCTCCTCTCCATTTGTACTTGCCACCTCTGTACCCAACTGTGGAAATATTCTAAGGTCTTTCAGTGATTTGTTTCCGTCATTGGTAAACTGCCGTCATGGAGCTCCTTGTTCGTTTATATGAGATCTCTAGAAGTTGAGTTGTTGCTTCGTTACTTCGTTGCATAGTTATATGGTTGTCTGTTAAACGGTCGCTTATTTACAGGCTGTTTCATACTTTAATTGTAGTTGACAAATCCTTTTGTTAATTCTTTAATCCCGTACTTAGCGGGATACTTGTCTGGTTATTTGCTTAGTTGTCGGTCACGGTAGCCGAACGGTCTAAGGCATGCACTGTTTTCGATCGCTCGGAAGCCCGCATCGTGGGT
>NW_019725428.1:1540546-1541776 GCF_002891405.2 Cryptotermes secundus
TTTTTCCATTAATCATCTAGTCTCTTGGTTAGCATTTAATTTGTTGGTTGGTTAGAAATGAAAGAAACTACGGACTTGTATGTGATTTTGGGCGCTCTGAAGGTCTTTACATGACCATGATGGACTGAAGGAAGAAAATGTCGAATTGAAATTATGATTTGACCGAGATATACTAGGTCTTTTATCGGTGAGGTTGGTGTCTCCACCTTATCGTGGTGAGGGGGTTTGAGTATGCCAAGGACCCTGAGAGCTATACCAGCGGTAGCGTAGCTACTGGCAGGGCCTCCCTTGCTGGACAGGTCAAAGGGTAGGCATCAGACGAAGAGAGACACCAAAAACCAAAAACTGATGCCGGAAGCAGCGTCATCAGCAGCGACTTGAAGCACAGAGCAAATGATGCTCGAGATGGTTCAAGTTCGTATAGCAACAGGCGTGACCAGAGTGGTTTGAACGGCAGTTGTACTGCGATGTGGAAAGCAAATGGAAAAACTACCACATTATCACTTTTCCTGGATAGTCTCTTTCCAAAAACAGAAGATCACACTAAGTGGAGGAACTGTTTTGGAAGAGATTGTGGACCTGTCGTCTGACAGATTACGGATAAATGAAAATGACCTATAACGATTTTTTTAAAAATATTTGATAATTTGAGATAATGAAATTGGGTTCACTGCACTTTTGTCTTGATTCAGAATGAGGATTGTTTAAGCTTTGCACTGTTGTTTAGTAGAGACTGACACAGGTTTCCAAATAACGCCAACGAGGGAAATTTATTTTTATAAAAAAGTTGTCACGCAAAAGGAATGCGATACTCAGTGTAGGGTCAGGAAACGTCACTTGGCGTGTCAGCCTGTCATTACACTTTCACTGCCTCTCTTGAATATTACAATTTCATCTGGCGTCATATTGTCCGCTAAATCGTTGACTAATGGGGTTTCTCCGTGACGTCATCTAGTGTGTCTCGGGATCGAATCTAGATGGCGGAAACATCTGCGGTCGGGATCAATACTTGAGACCAGTGGGATAGACTGTACTATGGGAAGCATATGTAGCGTTCAGCCCGGACGTAGCCCCAACTGATACCGACTGGCTTCCCCCTGGGACGTCGGGGAAAGCGATGTTATTAATAAGTACAATGGACAATATAATGTGTGTGCCACTGTATGCACAGCGTGTATAGGAGAGATCGGGTGAAACCTTAGACCAGGGCTGTCCAACTCTCGCCATGCC
>NW_019725428.1:1541971-1619789 GCF_002891405.2 Cryptotermes secundus
ATGGGAGGGTATGGATTGGATTAATCTGGCTCACGATAGGGACATGTGGATGGTTCTTGTGAACACGGTAATGAACCTTCGGGTTCCATAAAATGCTGGGAAATTCTTGAGTAGCTGCAGATTTGATTTCTCCTCAATAAGGGCTCAGCTCCATGAGTACGTAAGTAAGTAAGTATGGCTTATCAGATCACCTTGCTGTCTGTCCGTCCATCCATCCATCGATCCGTCCATCCGTCGTCTCTCTGTCTGTCCTTCCGTCCGCCCATCTGTCATGCATCCCCATAATTTTGGTTATGAAATCCATGCGTCTCTATATTTCCTCTAGTTTCTTTCTCTCTTCTTTTGTGCGGTGCATGTCGTATCAAAGGAAAATAGGCGACTAGTTGTTCCCAGAACGTCTGGTTTCTAATGCGGTTCAGCAGTATGTATATGAACTACAACGGGTCTCTTCGGTGGTTTTTCAAATTGGGCAGCCCTCCCATAGACATACAAGGGGTCACTCACAAATTCCTTTAGTTTCGGTTTTGAGACACACACGTAGATGAGATTATATTATTAAAATTGATCTTACAGAAGTATAATATAAAGGGAATTCATGTAACTGAAAATGGCGACTAGTGTAGGGTTCATATTTATATTTGTTCCTAGCTTGTTTAATGGCATTATCTGTGTTGTGGGTTCTTTTGAATGCTGTCGGTTTTCTTAAAACGTTGGAAATGTGTCGACTAGACAGGCGATTATTAACTCCTCAAGGAGGACTCCTCGAACCCGAGACCTCCAGTCATGACTGAAGTTTTTGTGATTTCCCGTAGTCCCTCCACGCAAAGGGAGCTGGGATAGCGCGATCGGTATAGCGACTGGCTACGTGCTGGACGGCCGAGGGTAGGTAGTTCGAGTACAAGGAGGGGCAAGATTTTTTCCTCGTCACTTCGTCCATATTGGATCCGGAGCTCGCATATCCTATCCAATGGGTACCGCGGGCTCTTTCCCCGGGAGTAAAGTGGCTGCGGCGTGAAACTGACCACTCTCCTCTAGTTAATGCCGAGGTCAAGAATACGCAGATCTATACATCCATATCCACATATGCCTTCGAGTCATACTGATTAATTAGTTAAGCACAAGGGCAACTTTACCCTACCTTGTGTTCTTCTATCCAGTAAAATCGTGTTGATGCTGCATGAGATTATGAATGCTCATGTGCTGGTTGCTTGTTAGTACTAATTCCGCCGTTAGATGGATGTGTTAGCAGTAGGCTCTCTGCCGTCAGCTGTCGTAGAAAATGTCTGTTTAGAAGAGCTTCATGAAACCTGTACTTTGTATTGTCACGTGTAGTGGGTGGTACGCGTGACGAAAATTACGTGTTCTGGTAAGGATGATTGGATTTATTAGCACCTTCGTTACAAGTTCTCTTAATCACACTTAAATACAGCGCTGTCGCTGATTTGCACACTTTCCAATCACCGTTGCACACGCACTGGGATTCCCTCTCTTCACTAGTCGTCTCCTGGTAACGAATCTAAACACAGAAAGTAACACTTCAAATCATTATGAAGTCCTTTTGCTACTTCGTCTTAAATCACTCAGGAACCTCGGAACTAAAAATTCTTCTGGGATCACTCCTCTAGCTTACGACTGACTCGTAACTGCTTTTGAACTAATTCTGTCACTGCATTCAGTTCTCTTATAAGCACTGCACATACCCCACAGAGAACACTGTCTCTATTGTTGCTGATGTCACCGCTTTCACGGAAGTATAAGCGCCGTTGCTTAGAACGGGCTTCATAACCCCGCTGTTCCACCACTGCTCAGCGCGGACGATATAGAAAACAGCCTCATCTAGTGTTGCGTGTTGAACCGTGTTTACAGAGCTGTAGCCTGGCAACGCGTTGATCAAATCTGTTACAGTGTATTTGGTAGTGGATGTTATGAATTAATTGTGAGTACACGAAGTGGAGCTCATATAATCTTGGAATATTTTCACGTTTATCTCCGAATTAATGAACTGAAGATGACCTAATGAGTGAGTTGCTAATTTACGGATTAGCCATCCAACCGATTTAGAAACTAAACACGCAATTAACTACTAACTAGCTAACTCGTTAAATGCTGTTTGTGTTTGCGGACCTGGGCATTTCCATTAACTGTATAAGGATTATATGGTATTTGTGGATCGTAACAGAGCTCTAGTTGCAACGCTCCAGCTTCGCTGCCACAACGCACTTGCAACCACTGCCTCGCCACGTCTTGCCATAATTCTCGCACGCAACCCAGAGTCCAGGTACAGGTACAGAAAACGTGGCCTCTTAATAATTTTTTTTTTACTTGACACTACAGCCCAGTGGGCCTAGGCCTACCTCCATGAATTTCTTCGTTCACTTCGGTTTTTCTAGATCTTACACATACGGTAGGTCTCCTTGGGCGAGTGGTCAGCTCGTCGCAAGACCTCTACCTGTAGACAAACACAGAAAAACGCACACAAACATCCATACCCTGAGTGGGATTCGAACCCACGATCCCGGCTTCCGAGCGAGCGAAGACAGTGCATGCCTTAGACCGCTCGGCTACCGTGACCGGCCATGTTAATAAATACCCGACCCATTTTCATTAGAACGCTATGGTTCGACCTCGCTAATATCTAAACCGGCCGTCTTCAGGCGATGTGCCAGTTCTATCCACTTCCCATCATCCACAACCCATTTACATAATTTTTTATTTTATATTCGCATACTGGGGGGTGGAGTCCAGCTGGGTCCACTCGGCACATCGGCCACTGGTTGGCCTATTGTACTTGCCCCGGGTGATTATGATGATGGAGAATTTGGTAGAATGAAGAGTGGTAGGGGAAACCGAAGTACTCGGAGAAAAACCTGCCCCAGCGCCACTTCATTCACCACAAATCCCACTTGACCAGACCCGGGTTCGAATCTGGGTCGCCGACGTTGGAGGCCAGCGACTAATCGCTTGCCACCCATTTACATAAGTTTATCTTAATGGCATCCTATATTATCCTCGGATCCAAGAAGTTCCCCCCCTTCACTCTCTCCAAATTCTGAGAAAGTTTCTAACAGTAGGTCACGACCTTTTATATGACGCCGTTTTTAAGTCGTTGTTTACAACGACGTGGACGTTATAACGTCTTATTACCTTCGCAGTTGATAACACATAGCAAATAAACCGTGTCATAAACAAACAGCCCTTGGTGAACACAGTGCTTGCTTTACGTAGAGCAAGCGAATGAATGCGGTGAAGCTCTGTGATTTTACTGTAGAAGCCTACAACATTATCACACATCAGGAGCTGATATGTAAGCATTGGTTGTCATCTGGAGTCCTTCATGTGCATAATTTTGAATGGAATTTGTCTGTTTGTATTCTGTTTACGTACCCAAGGGGCTTTATGCTGCAGTAGATGCACGATTTCCATTAGAATGGTAGTCAAAGTAACAAACATTGGATGCAAAGTGAGCCATTTCGTGTACTGAAGCCCTGGTTCTACTCTGTATTACGACTTCATTTCCTGCAGTTGAATACCAGGAAATTAGTGCGTTCTCTGCTATTATAGGAAATTGTAGTGAAATGATTCGTAAAGTTCGTTTCCAGGAAGAATATTAAATTTTTTTGAATTTTCTTATAGAAGTTCGTGAAGTTGGTTTTTGCTCTTCTAAAAACGTTTGTTCGAAATCATGTGGCTATCCACGTAAGAATTATTTGCTTTCTTAACGTGTATTCAACCTGACACATTTCTAAAATATGACAAGAACCGCCTGAACACCCGACGTGCAGTGTCCAGTAAGGTAGAGGTTTACTTTTTCCACAGCAGAATCCAATTTGACTATAGAGCCTACCCAGCCTCCTGTCTTATGGATGACGAGTTTATCCCTGAGTGAAGTAAACGGAGCGTGTTGGCACACACTTCCTCTAAGTGCCAAGGTCTAGAACGTCTGGAGGTTTACTTCCACTCCTCCATAAATCCTCAAAGCTCGGCGCATAGACGCAAGCGAAAGTTCATTCTTTATAACACTACATGTATCTTCATTTCGTGTCCAGGCATCAGGAGACGATGTAAGTTTCCTGTGCTATTGTTTCGTGACAGCTGATAGGAGAAAACATATTTTATCATATGTGCCGAAAAAATGTTAGCCGCAACCCTAGCATTCCTGTTTCACATTCTGGAGGTCCTGAGTTCGCATCTCAGCCCAGAGATCGCCTATCCTGACTGAAGTTTCTCGTGGTTTTCGCCATTCCGTCGAGACAAATGCAAGGATATTACTTCTTATTAGACCATTGCCTCTTTCATTCCATTTCGTCGTACGATTTTACGCTCTATTATATGACAGCGTTGTTTAATACATTGAAAATAAATAAATATGTTATTGATTATTTTATAACAGACTTTGCATACAATCTCCTGTCCCCCTGCATTACCACAGTCTTCAAATAGACACCTTCTATGCTGTGAGTAGTGGAAATGTAGCCTTCTTGTGTTCATGCTATATGTTTGACAACACGTGTTTTGAACTCAGCATTTGATGTGTGTAATAGGTTTTACACCTCAATGAAGTGAAACTGTAATAGCTTTTTAATTGGATTAATTTCAGCTCTCATGCTTTGCTCGCCCTATGTTTCCTTTATAATCTCGTTAATGAAACTAAAATCATATTATACATGTACCTTTAGAACGCCTTGCTCTTGCCTTGGCAAGAAAGGCAGGTGTGTGAATTTCTGTCTGGTTCTGAGGTATTTATCGTATAGAGCGTTTGGTATAGGCTTGATGGGCCCCAGAGCAGGACTCGACACTACTGAGTAAAGAAAAATATCTTTCTCGTACCCGGAATTGAACCCCGGCCCTCAAGCCCATAGTCCGTCGCTGCGTATCTCGGCTACCTGTTGGTGTTATGTAAGTAACTGTCTTAATTTCAATTAATTTTAATCAAATATATTAGGCGCATCAGTATTTCCGGAACACGAATGAAACTGTATACAATTTGTGCATGCTAATATATATATACAAATCTGTTAAAAGATCCGTAAGAGGTGCCCGATGAAATTCAGTTATACCCTTCTTTTTTTTATTCGCTTAGTGGAAGGTGGAGTCTAACTGGGTCCACTCGGCACGACGGCCACTGATTGGCCTTTTATAGCTGCCCCGGATGATTATGATGATGGAAAATTTGGTGGAATGAAGATTGGCAGGGGAAACCGAAATACTCGGAGAAAACCCGTCCCAGTGTCATTTTGTCCGCCACAAATCCCGCTTGACCAGACCCCGGGATCGAACCCGGGCCGCCGCGGTGGGAAGACAGCGACTAACCGCTTGAGCTATGGCGCGGCCGAGTTATACCCTTAATAAAGTGCCTCTTACATTAACGTTAACTCAAAGTTACACTTGATGGAAGTCGCGAGAGCTTAGTCGAAACACCGGTTGGGTTACAGGCTAGAAGACCGAGGAGTTGGGGTAAGATTTTCATCAGAGGAAAGAGATGCTCTCCTGAATACCTTTCGATTTTAGTTTTATGTTGCTTAGGTTTCGAACTGGAACTTACAGTGTATATACGAGGGAGAGTCAGTAAATAAGTCACAAATGAATATAAAAAGTAAAACATGTGACATTCGAACTTGGAAAAAACAAAGTTTCTCGATATATACTCCATCAACATTGATACACTTGTCCCATCGCTTTACCGGTGCGTCGAAACCCGCAGCACAGAAGTCTTTTGACTGTTGTTTCAGCCACTTTCACACCTTTGATTCAACCTCTTTGTCGTCAGCGAAACGTTTGCCACATTTCTGCACCCAGTTGTGAACCGCTTTACACGACAAACACTTCCCACCGTAAACAGGAAACATTTCTATATGAATATCCTTTGCACTGTGTCCTTTTGTCCACAGAAGCACACAAAAGAACGCTGTTATTCGGTAATACACCCTTCAAACACGGTCGCCATTTTGACTACTGAAACCAACCTCTGAACGTGCGCATTCGCGTCTGCTACTTAGACTCTCGTGAAGCTGGACTGTGCTGCTACCTAGTGATACATATAGAAAACATTACGCCAATTACAGCTGTTCTACTTCAATTTTTGACCTATTTACTGACTCTCCGTCGTATGTCTGAGAAATCCTTGAGATTGCGTCATCATAATGACGTAGATCACTACGTCATTCTTAGAACTCTACTGGATTATATTTTCAACATAAAATGGGGACTAAAATTGTCACTCGTTGAGCACAGTATTTTTCTTTAAGGTTGCATACTCAAGGTTTGACTTGCACTGAAAATATTTTAGTCAGAGTGTAATTGATTGGCCTATATATTCGTGGGCATAACGACGTTTTTCAGCCTACATAGGGTACACAGCGTCGACGGTTATAGAGGGCAGCAGGAGCGTCCTGTTTTATGATACTGCCCTCAGAATAGCCACTATTTGGAACTCGTTAGGACTCAGAAATGTAAATAATGTATTCTGGAAGCGGGGGGGGGGAGAAGGGGGATAGTTGGGGGATTCCGATATGGAAGGGCGTGCAGTACCGTTGTAGCTTAATATTAATACCAAATCAATACTTGGAAGGTGATACTTCGATCCTTTGAGCTTTCGGTAGACCAGAACCACGCGTTTTCTACAAAGTAGAATACGAGACGATGGACGCAGTCCAAAAGCTCAATGATTATGACACTTCAGGTAGTTACAGATAGATCTGGAAGATGACTGGCATGTTGTACTGGAGCTTTATGCTGTGATAGATATGTAGAAAGTATGAAAATTCCATCTACGCAAGAATAGTATATCATAATACACTAGTATATGTATTTATTATTGCTACATGTTTTGGCCATGGAGGGGCACGCGGTAGCATAGTGGTTGAGGCACTATGCTACAATCGGGAAGGTCGCGGGTTCAAGTCCCGATGAGCTCATTAGATTTTTTTTAATTGACCTAATCCTTCCAGCCGCACTATGGCCCTGGGGTCGACTCAGCCTCTAACAGAAATGAGTATCAGGAATTAATTAAATAATTTTCCTGGGGAGTGAAGCGCGGCCGGCGCCATCTTCGAGCCGATAATTTGGGACCCTCAGCGTTTCACAACCCTATGAGCCTTCACGGCCTGTTACAGGGATAGCTTTACTTTTTTTTTTCTTTTTACTTTTGTACATGTTTTGCCCATAGATGTCATCTTCGTGCAATTGGTACACTAATATAGCAATAGTAAATATATGCTGTTGTTACATGTATGAGTGACTGTAGATAGGATTTGGATTCGTAATCAGTTTATTGGACATTACAACTCCTTGACTACAAGTAGCTGTAGCGCTACTGCTAATTCAGACATTCTACAATTCACTACAGCACACACTTGAGTCTTCCCAGTCTTCTGTGTCTTCACCAATCTTCTGGTAACAGCTTCCAACGGCAGACGTTCCCCTTCATGTGGGTTGCCAAACTATCTCTGGTCTCACCTACCAGCTTCTCACAGCAACAGCTCACAAAGACTAAACCCCAGCAGTTCTTTAACTCACTAACTCAGTCACTCACCAACTAACTGAACTCAACTCCGCTCACTAACGGACCGGCTTAGAACTTGTGGGCTCGGACCTCACAGAAAACAGTGTTCCTGTGTTGCGCTTTACGGGCCGTTGCTTAGTAGCAGTTGTTTGGCGAGTCGTTTATTTCGCTGTCGTTGCCTATCAACGGGTCTTCATGCTACAGTATACCATTATATATTGTTGTGTAGACATAAGTTCCATACTTTCATGTTAAAGTCTATTTTTCCCTACTTCTACATCGAAGAAAAGAAAGGCGAAGTGGGGGCCTGTATACTTCCTTCTCTGGCCGCGCCATAGCTCAAGCGGTTCGTCGCTGGCTTCCCACGTCGGTGGCCCGGGTTCGATCCCGGGTCTGGTCAAGTGGGATTTGTGGTGGACAAAGTGGCGCTAGGGCGGGTTTTCTCCGAGTATTTCGATTTCCCCTGCCAATCTTCATGCCACCAATTGCGCCACAGTCACCCTCACTTATCATCTGGGGCTGGTACAGTAGGCTAGAAGTGGCCGCAGTACAAGGGACTTAGTCCCACCCCACTAGCAACAAAAATAATTATTTCCTTCTCTCTCCCTCCGCCCCATCTCCCCCCTGTAGCTTATTTAACGACTTTGACAGTATCGTGACTGTATAGCTTTGTCTTGTTTGTTTGTAGGCTATTTAACGACAGAATCGACACTATATATAGCGTTGATGATAGCATGATTAATCAATATGTAGCAGTTGATAGAATGAGAACGAGCATGGCAAACCGCAGTAGTCGAAGAAAACTTGCCCCAGTACCACTTTGTCCATCACAGAACCCATGGTACCTGACCTGGGATCGAACCCGGGCCGCCACGGTGCGAAGCCGACAAGTAACGGATCCTCGCTAAATAACGTCGGATGACAAAATAATTGGATACAATTAGCGGTATTATCCCTGTGTTTGTCTATAGGAACTGAGGACAACCACGAAAACCGTGTGCCGCTCGAGATTCGAACTCAGATCCTCCATAATACAAACCTAGAACGTTACGTCTAGACCAACATGTTCAGTGTCGTCCTGTAATTTGTGGAATATTACATAATGGAAAATCTCATGTATTTCGTTCACAACCAGCGACCCTGAAAAATATTCCGAGTCCTTTGGAACGTCCTCCAGTTCGGTTATGAGTGTTTCGCTGTTTTAAAGTTCTCCATATTAAAGCATTGTCCAAACGCTCTACAGATATGAAGATTGGATGTCAGTGTGCGCACGGTAGAAGTTTTGTCAGCTTAGTCCGAAGGGGCGTAGGGAGTAACAAATGGATCTCATTGCGTTCGGCTGCGGGAAATCTTGAGAACGCAGCATGTTGCAAGCCTCCCGAGGATTTTCACCGACGGCAAACAAAACGCCCGCGTGGCCGTAGCATTGGTTCAGTGTCCTCATATAGGTTTAAGTTGCGCAATGAGTCCAGACAAGTAAAGTTTAGGCCTGCGTATACGGATCACTGGAATGGCACTTGGTTCACCTGCGCACGATTTATTGACATGTTTTGCTGGCCATATAATATTTCGCTGTTGTAGCGTTTTGCTTGGGCTTCTTGGTTATGTTGTTACCGTCATTGAAGCCAGAATGTTTCAAGCAGTAAAGGTTTTGGAAAAGATATTGCAGAATTTCTTGAATTCCAAACAGTTCTGGGCCTTTGCACTTGGCCCTCTTCGGGACAGGGCACTACCCTTTTTCAGGGCGCCCATATGTCCGTGTCTGAATTACTGATCTTTTCCCAACTGCTTAGTTAGTTAGTTATTTAGAGAGGGTGGGTTTCCCCATGCACCGCGACCAGTTTGATCTATTGTGCTTCCCTCTATGATATTCTACGAGTCTCTATACCCTACCGATAAATGGTGCGTACCATCAGTCCCGCCGAGCAAGCGAGTTCGGCCACTTGCTTAGCGGTGTCTATAATGCTTCCCCCATCTATCAGAGGCCTTAGAGACTATTGTTCGGCGGGAAACGTCCTGGAATTTGGCTCAGTGATCCCCTTTGGGGATATGAGGTTCTTTTACGTGCCGTAAAGCTACGACACGGGACACACAGCTTAAAGTCCCTCCCGGAGGACTTGTTCCCTGAATTTTTCCGCCCTTAAAAATTCGACGACCTCCGCCGGGTATTTGAACCCGCGTACTACGAGTCATGAGGTGGGAACGTTACCTCTAGACTACGGAGGCCGCTTTTTCCCAACTGCTTTCTCTATCTCCCACCGCAACGCCTATAAATCATATACAGTATACCCTCGTTATAACAGACTGATACGGTGGACATGGTGGCCGTTATTGCCCATGTCTGCCATAACGGAATGAAAGGTTATTCATGGAAGTGCACCATAGGAGATGTAGTCATTACACGCAAAACACAACGTGATTACGTAAAGATTTATTATATTAGGGTAAAAAAGGGAAAGCTACCCCCGTAACAGGTCATGGAGGCCCATATGATTGTGAGACGTCGAGGCTTTCTAGACAGTCGGCTCACAGATGGCGGTGAGGTTGTCAGCCTTNGGGGGAAACGTCCTTGAATTTGGCTCAGTGATCCCCTTTGGGAATATGAGGTTCTTTTACGTGCCGTAAAGTTACGACACGGGACACACAGCTTAAAGTCCCTCCCGGAGGACTTGTTCCCTGAATTTTTCCGCCCTTAAAAATTCGACGACCTCCGCCGGGTATTTGAACCCGCGTACTACGAGTCATGAGGTAGGAACGTTACCTCTAGACTACGGAGGCCGCTTTTTCCCAACTGCTTTCTCTATCTCCCACCGCAACGCCTATAAATCATATACAGTATACCCTCGTTATAACAGACTGATACGGTGGACATGGTGGCCGTTATTGCCCATGTCTGCCATAACGGAATGAAAGGTTATTCATGGAAGTGCACCATAGGAGATGTAGTCATTACACGCAAAACACAACGTGATTACGTAAAGATTTATTATATTAGGGTAAAAAAGGGAAAGCTACCCCCGTAACAGGCCATGGAGGCCCATATGATTGTGAGACGTCGAGGCTTTCTATACAGTCGGCTCACAGATGGTGGTGAGGTTGTCAGCCTTACGCGCCGGCCGCCCTTTACCCTCCAGGAGGATTCCTGGTACTCATTTCTGTTGGACGCTGAGTCGACCCCAGGGTCATAATGCGGCTGGAAGGTTAGATGAGTTGAAAAATCCAGTGACCTCATCGGGAATCGAGCTCTGAAGTAGTCATTTAACTGCAGAACCTTCTCAGTACCTCAGCTTCTCTGAAAATTATAACGAGGGTTTACTGCACTCTGCTGGCCCACCTATACTTCCCGTTGACCACTCGTGTCACCCTTCTCCCAGCATCTCCCATGTTTCCGCTTTGCAAACACAGCCTTGTTCAGGTCCAGCACTTGTTGCTTTGCTCCTTGCGCCGGTTCATTCCCTTAGGGCTCCGCTTTATGCCTGTGTACGAACCAGATTTCCCACGTGTAGCCGTCTCTAGTTGTAAATTACATCTTGCTGGTTGCTTGTTTGGTTTACTGTTCGACCCTGAAGATGGAGACAGAACGTTCCTCCGAAGAATAATAATCCCATGCTACAAATAAAGTACGCGATATATCGATACCCCTGATCCCTGTGGTATGTAGCACTTTTCTCTGATAACATCTCTCTTTCTCTGTTGCTCTGCAGCCCTTTGGACCTTGGCCACTTTTTCAGTATCTTACTTTTATGCACAGTCGGTAGGACTCCTTGAACGGGGGATCAGCCCGTCTCAAGGCAGCTACCTACACATGACAACACAAACACAAACATCCATGCCTCGAGTGAGATTCGAACCCACGATCCTAGTGTTCGAGCGGGCCATTCTGATCGACCCGATAATAGGTCAAGATGTCAACTTCTGTACATATTGTCACAATAGAATGAACAGCAAGATCACAGAGCTCAAAATGCCCAGATGTCACTGGCAGCAATTCCTGTGCTAGTCTTATGTGCAATGTTAGCTCCTGTAAAATCTTGCCTAGTTCAGCTTCTGAAGTGCCTTACAGGTGGTTGCTGCATGGTTAATTGGGCCTCATTTAATCTTATTTATATATATATGTAGACTACTTCGCCGGTCACGGTAGCCGAGCGGTCTAAGGTGTGCATTGTCTTCACTCGCTCGGAAGCCGGGATCGTGGGTTCGAATCGACTCAAAGCATGGATTTTTAGTGTTCGTGTATGTGCGTTTTTCTCTGTTTGTGTACAGATAGAGGCCTTGCCCAAGGAGTCCTACGGAATGTTTTAAGATCTAGTAAACCGAAGTGAAACGGAGAGTTTCATGAAGGTATACCAAGGCCCAAATTGGGGCTGTAGCGCCAAAGGGAGGAAAAAATATAGACTACATGTGTACCATCTTATCCAAACTTACGCCGTTTTCACTCTCACATGAAACAGCCTGGAAACAAAACTCCACAATGACGTCATGGCTGTCTGTGATTGGTCTGTCACTGTAGACCACGTGACGACGTTACGCGTCCCTGTTGCGTCGACTCAGCGCATTTTATTGAAGGCTTCATCTCATCAGAACTGTGTTCGCGTAGTCCAATGTCCGTTATATCGAGTCCACAGGAGAGGGAGTGAGAGAGAGAGATAATTTTGGATGAAACCGAAATCAGAATTTTGACCAAGGCCTCCCAGTGCGAACTGTTGTGTTTGAGATGACTGGTACAAAGAGAATTTTGTGCGGTGTATCAGCGTCTACAGCTGTTGTTGCGTCTAAATGAACAATGTGCAGAGTGTAAGCTTGACATTAAAGGAAGCTAAAATGGTGCTCCATTCCTTAGACAGTAAGTAATTTATTTTCCATATTTAGTCATCAGCTTAAAAAAAATCAGATGGGCCTCATCTGAACGTGAGACTGTTTCGCTAGTTTTTTGTTACGAATATAATATTCTTTAGGCAGGATATGTTTTTGAATATGTAATTAAAACAGACTTACTCAGCAGCTCTCAAAATGAATATCGCATGACTGCGGTTCATATGAAGGGGCATATAATACGTAAAATATGTTCTTTTAAATTTGACATGTCATCCTCATATAATGAAGTATTTCTTTTTTTGGTAGGGGTGCATCCCGCCTGCGTCTGCTATAATACCAGTTGCCTCACAAGTGTGTAATAAAAACTTAACAATTATTTTTTATTTTTTTCTCGCTACTTGTTGCTGCCGTTGTAGTGATTTAACGATGCTGTCAGTAGCTCAGATTACAAGCTGGGGAATGAATTGGAAAAGATGTGGAAGTGGTCGTGGCCTAATGTAAGTTCGGTTCCTTTCGTCCGGTTCATAAATCTATTTCTTTCTTTGTGTGGCCCTCATCAGATGAATCAGCGTATATAGGTTTGGCCAGTAATCTGTTTGTTTCCACTTTATGATGAACACATGCAGTCGAGGCAGGTATGAAGAAGACAAAACAAATAACTTTAAGTAATTACACTCATGTGAGACGGTGTAATATGTACTCAGCAGCCCTGTAAAATGGATATGGCTTAACTTCAGCTATAATTAAAATGATCAAGTTAAGGAGGATGAGATGGGCAGGGCATGTAGCACGAATGGGGGAGAAGAGGGATGCATATAGGATAGTGGTGGGGAAGCCAGAAGGAAAGAGCCCACTGGGAAGACCAAGGCGTAGGTGGGTGGACAATATTAAAATGGATCTTAGAGAGATAGGATGGGATTGTATGGATTAAATTGATCTGGTTCAGGATAGGGAAGAGTGGAGGGCTCTTGTGAACACTTAATGAACCTGCGGATTCCATAAAATGCTGGGAAATTCTTGAGTAGCTGCAGATTTGGCTTCTCCTCAGAAGGCCTCAGCTCCATTAGTTAGTAAGTAATTCATAATGAAAACTCGTGTAGTACATAGTTACGCTTGTAATCAAGTTGGAAGTACTTTCTTTTTCATAAATCGCTGCTTTTCGAGTAGCGATGAAGTTCACAGATGTAAGATTAAAATTGTCTGGTACTGTACAATATACTTTGTGTTACGGTGGTCAAGGCGTTTTACAGTTAAAGCTGTGGATGTGTATTTTAAGTGACTCATAAATATCCTTTAGTAAAAGGGATACATAATTTGTAAAATATGCTATTAATTCTCCTTTTTGGGGGGGTTAATATTCATGTGCTGCAAATTGTGCAGTGATTTCCGTTAGCAGTAACTTCCCAATACCAAGTTTTAATTTTAATTTTACATTTTGTTTGAAAATGAATTGCCTTTCAGTGTAATTTAACGCTTTGAAGAGCCTTAAATTCATCTAAATAATATTTACAATTTCGGTTGATATCTAAAAGAAAACATACTTCGTCTCCATTCTAACTGATTAATGTTATCTGATGTGAGAACCGTAAGTACACTCCGTAAGAAAAGTGCAGCGGCTTTTTTAATGTTAAGGCAGATGGAAGAGAGGGTAACCACTCTGCTATAAAAGGTTGAGGCCACAGATGCTCTGGAGGTTACGTAAAAATGCCGTGTCTTTTTATTGATGAAAATACGTTTCGGGTTACATAATTCAAGAATCAGTGTCTTTCAGTTCCGTTTAAATTTCATGTAATTTGGTAGTTGTGGGAATTCAGTTTGGAACACATGCCCATGAAAGTTCCTAAAACGAAGATATTTTGCATGTTTTTAGGCTCGTACTACATGTAACGATGCTGTTTAAATTATAGGATTTATGTATCCCTTAAGGATATGGAAAATAGTTGTAATGGGGTAGATAAGGAACTGAAATATTGAGCAGCTTCATAACTTGTACTCTTCTCCAAGTATAATTAGAATGATCAAGTCAAGGAGAATGAGGTGGGCAGGGCTTGTAGCACGAATGGGGAGAAAACGAATGCATGTAGGATATTGGTGGGAGAGCCAGAAGGAAAGAGGCAACTGGGAAGACCAAGGCTTAGGTGGGTGGACAATATTTAAATGGATATTAGGGATATAGGATAGGATTGTATGGATTGGATTGATCTGGCTGAGGATAGGGACCAGTGGAGGGCTCTTGTGAACACTTAATGAACCTTCTGGTTCCATAAAATGCTGGGAAATTCTTGAGTGGCTGCACAATTGGCGGCTCCTCCAGAAGGGCTCAGCTCCATGAGTAAGTAAGTGAGGACTCGAAAAGAATCAGATATCTCTTATTTCAGGATATTGTTTGGGAATTCACGTGACGTGATTGAGTGACGCCATGGGAAATATGAATTAGGAAAGATGGTAACCCTGCGAAGATTCGAAAATGTCACATGCCGTGTAAACTTTTGGAGTCTTACCGATACCTCGGTCTGATTGGTTGTGATTTGTGTGTGTGTTTGTGTGTACTGTGCTTTGAGATAAATTCGCTCTTTAAAGCACAATGTTTAGTGTATGTACCACCTGGTTTAACAATGGAAAAGGCTTTGTATTTTGCCTACAAAGCGCATTTATCGATTCCATATGATTCTAAGAATAAAAGCCATTATTTCCCCAACCAGCATTTTTTGTTAAGTGTTTTGTGACGCTGTCAGCGGGTGAAATATATAGCGTCAAATGTTAGAGATGAATCATGAATTTGAAGGGATTTGGAAGGAAGCTGTTGTGACTTAATGGAATTTGCCTTTAAGGTTCCGGAAAACCTCAGAACATATCGTTCATAATAATCGGTGTAGTGACCGACCTTCGAACCCAACTCTTTCCGAATATGAGGCACCTATGTCACTGCGCTATCCCGTTCGGTCCTAAACATAAATACGGATTCGCCTTTGTAAGGGATGCTTAGCGTGTTTTGTGTGGGGTAGGAATTAAGATTTTTAAATATTTCCTGCACAGATGTCAGTGTTTAAAGGATAAGCCGCATAACTTAAGGATCTCTAGATGTCAGATAAATTAATATGGAATATAAGTGTAACAAATAAAAATATAAAAATAATTTCCTAGAAAATCTTTACGGTGAGAATCGAACCTGGAACATCTCGAATACAGAGCAGGAGGCCTACCACGACGATTAATTCCATACAGATTGGAAATTCAAGTGAAAATTTGTGAGTACAGTCAAGCGGGGTCTATTTGAGACTTGTATCTGTGATAATGAGTCTCTTTACCAGTTCCAAACGCAAGATTTTTTTTTAAAACATGTAATCTATGCCTTGGGTAATCGCGTGTTTCATTACTGCCTACATACTGTGCATTCGTGTGTTGTGGTAATTAGACCTACTTGTTATACATGAATGTGTGTGATTTTAGCAATATTTTAATCAGTTTTTATCGATTAGTCATTTGTGCCTGTCTCTCATCTCTTGAAGCCTGTGGGTTTATTGGGAGCGAAGTGGATAAATTAACGCAGCCTGCAGTTTGAAGCCTCTGTATTGCGTCAATTAATAACTGGCCTTCCACATGTACGAAATAAATGAACTCTCTTATCCCTCCAACCTTGTACTTTCTGCTAAAGGGAGATATAATGAACTCTAGACTTCTTGGAATTCTCTGTGGTTCTCCGAACTTAACAGCGTGGGCGGTTCCTGGATCGACTCTGATTTCACGTTGTGCCGATTTGATTGTGAATGTTTTCTGTCAACTTCCCACCTTACTTTTGCGAGACATGTATTAATCTGTTTACGCCTTCGTTTCCGAAGTAGTTTTCTCTCCTCTTCTGCCTGACATTTTATGTGCATTTACTGTTTCATGTTACGCGCCCTCTGCAGCTCATATTCTCTTTGATTTTGTTACTCTTTGCTGTTGGTAAAGTTGCCCCTGTGCTTAGCTAATTAAGCATTATGCCATGAAGGCGTATGGGGGAATGAAGGTATAGTTCCACGTTTTCTTGACCTCGGCACTAGTTGGAGGTGAGTGGTCAGCTTCACGCTTCGGCCAGTTTATCCCCGGTGAAAGAGCCTCCTGTACCCATTGGATAGGAGGCTGGGTGGGTCTCCGAAATGCTCTTGCCCTTACCGGGACTCGAACTCGACCCCTCGGTCGTGCAGCAGGTAGTCAGTCGTTATGCCGACTGCGCTATTCCGTCTCTCCCTTGCTGTTGTTGCAGGATGTAAATCATTATGCTCCTCATTATGTAATTTTCTGTATCTTCCTGTTGCTTCCCCTTTCTTAGGTGCAAGGAACTGAAATTGGCGACATTTGAATACAGAGTGAGTTTATTTGAGATGTGAGACAGATTAATACGCAGAAAGAAATAAAAGATAATTAAGAAACACCCAACAATTTCAGATTTTAATTTGAAATAATGTAATTGATTGACGGAATATATTACAAATCATTATATTTACACCGGGCGCGGTAGCGTTGCTGGTTGAGACACTATGCTACAAGCCGGAAGGTCGCGGGATCTAATCCCGATGAGATGGGTTTTTCAGTTCCACCTAATCTATCCAGCTGCGCTGTGGCCCTGGGGTCGATTTAGCCTCTAAGAGAAATGAGTACCAGGACTCTTCCTGGGGGGGGGGTAAAGGGCGGCCGGCGCGTAAGGCTGACAATCTCACCGTCATCTGTGAGCCGATTACCTATAAAATGTGGGAGCCTCGGCGTCTCAAAACCCCATGGGCCTCCACGACCTGTTACATGGATAGCTGTAGTTTATTATAAATACATTGCTTTAGCATTAAAATCTTCTCTACAAATCCATTCTGATAGTTAGATCTTAAGCGGATCGGATAATATTCTTCCTCTATGTTTTACTAGTCGCGTGTTCACACGACATGCGTCCTTGAAGTCGACGTTTTCCATCGTTTCCCATTATGACGGTGTCATTGGCGCTGGATGTGGACGTAAGCGATGGGAGACGCCGTCTGCTTGCTTCAAGAGCACTCTGTGTCCCTTAAACGAGGTTATATCTAGGGCCTGAAGACGTAGTAACTGTCGTTCCCAACAACTGTACATACAGGAACAAATTCCCGTACCTGCAGTGCAATGCATTTCTTTCTGACATGTATTGATCATTTCGCCGGGCCTTTCTGCTGTGCTCTAGAGCGTGTGGCTGGTTCTGAGCCGCCATTTCCACGTCTCTTTAGCGTTAATATAATGTAAATGCAGCAAGTCTTCGCTTAACGTCCCAGTTAACGTTGTTTGGTTATTATGTTGGCATTCTTTTCATACCAAGGCTCCACATGACGTCGCGTTAACTTGTTATTACGCCATTGTTCTTCCCAGAGTTTATGAACATCCTTGAAGAGGAGGGTTACTCGTCAAAACAAATGTTTCATGTTTAATCTTTACGTGTTGCGTCCTGTTGTGTGGCATTCAGAACAGTATATTTGTATCTGTCAAAACAACAATTCAGGTAAAAATAATAACGAAAGTTTTTGACACTAATGTTGATCACGATATGTTTAGACCCTTATTGTGTCATCATCAGGTGTGTGTGTATTTTTTTTTTCAAATTTGGATCCATATTTTCTTCATATATGAATGTCTTTTTTTTTTCCAAATTTGGGTCCATATTTTCTTCATATATGAATGTATTTTTTTTTAAATTTGGATCCACGTTTTCTTCATATATGAATGTATTTTTTTTTCCAAATTTGGATCCATATTTTCTTCATATATGAATACAATATTGTGAGATTATTGGTTAGTAATAAACCTTTGGTTTGTTTACTCTTTGGATTTTAAGCCTTATGGCATAAAATTAAATTGAAGTTAGAGGAAAAGTTAATTTAAAATTAATTAAGGTTAAAGTTCAAATAATTTTAGAACCATACCCAGTTTGTATGGTTTCGTATTAAATTGTCAGGTTACGTATGTATGAGTAAATAGATTTTCACTACCAGCTAGAAACGTTTATTTATAAATACTTTATTTGACAATTTAATACGAACCCGTACGCACTGGCTGTAATACTAGAATTCTTTTAACTTTAATCGTATTTAATTTTAAATTAACTTTTCATCTAACTTCAGTTTAATTTAATTTAATTTTATACCAATACGGCTTAAAGCCAAAGAGTAAACAAACCACGTGCTTATTATTATTATTATTATTATAATTACTTGTATCTGCACTGTGCTGTGTCTCTAATTGGCCTTGCGGCTGTTGACTCGGCACATAAATAATAAAGAATTTAATTTAATTATTATTATTACACACTCTTATAGTCAAATATGAATAAAATATGGATCCATATTTGAACAGAAATTCAGTATCGTAGTACACACATGACCCAATAAAGGGTCGAAACATGTCGTGATTAACTCTAATGCAAATAAGCTTTATTATTACTTTTACCTGAATTGGTGTGTGTACTGTTCTGCTTCGTGTGGACGTCACTGGGCCCTGATCCAACTCCCGCTGATTACGTTCGGCAATCGATGAACACAATGCATCACGCTAAATGTCAAGTAAACATGAACGCAGTTTATAATTGCATGTATTTGTAAACAAGTATGTACAGTCACGTTCATATTGCCTACATTTAATACGCATTATGGGGGTGAAGAAAGGCTGAGGAACCTAACCTACATATTTCTTAACTTTCTTATTGTAAAAGTGGATTCGCTTAACGGCGTTTCACGTAACGTCACAGTTTACAAGGGCGTATCCACGATGTTAAACGAGGACTTACTGTATTTATGCGTTAGCGCAGGTTCATATGTGAAATATTTTGTAAAGTTGACAAGAGTACTGCTTGACCCTGGCAGCATGTGGGTCATTTTATGAAAGTCCAGCCAATGTGCTCGCTGTTTCAGGGCCTGACGGCCTCCTTTGAGAGCAAGTCACTAATATTCACGTCGCGTAGAAGTCTCCGGCCTGCGAAACAAGGCGCTAAAGTTGTCCGATAAACATTTCGTCGTGGCGACGTATTGCTCTGACTTTTAGTAGACCTAACAAGGCTGGAGCGATGAAGGCGTACTCCCTTGTGGAGTAACATTTGTGGGCTATTTAATGGCGCTCTCAATATATGGACTGTATAGGAGATGTGGTGAGACTGTTGTTCGCGAGTCGCATGCTGCTTTTTAATTAGCTACTGCTTTCAGAAAAGAAACATTTCCATTTTAGCCTACTTTACATATTTTGAAAAAAAAAAAAATAAAAGGCTTGTGAGATCACGTTGCTCTCTGTCTGTATCTTCTCGTCCATCTGTCTGTATATCCCGCCAAATCTTTATGAGGGGGATTATTTCAACACCTTGCTGTTTTGTATGTGTGGGTCTCTCCCTAATTTTTGTTAAGAAGGTTATGAGATCGCCTTGCTTTCTGTGCGTCTCCCCTTGCAACGGGTTGTTGTACTATATAAAATTTAAAGCTATCCCTGTAACAGGCCTTGAAGTCCCATAGGGCTGCGGGACTTCGAGACCCCCACATTTTCTAGACAGTGGGCCCACAGATGGCGGTGAGGTCAGCCTTACGCACCTGCCGTCCTTTACTCCCCAGGAAGATTCCTGATACTCATTTCTGTTAAGAGATTGAGTCGGCCCCAGGGTTGCAGTGCTGTTGGAAGAATTAAGTCAACTGAAAAATCCAATGACCTCATCGGGACTCGAATCCTTACCTTCCCATTTGTAGCACAGTGCCTCAGTCAGCTATGCTACCGCGTGCCTCATTTATTATTATATATTATCGTTATTTGTTTGTGTGTTCCCCCTAATTCTTTCGTTTTCTGTGAGGTCCGTATCGTATCAAAGGGAAATAGGCGATTAATTCTTCCCAGAACTTCTTGTTATAAATAGATTAACCGTAATCTTCTGACTGAGAAGCTGTACCCAAACACCTGTGCCACCCAATCGACGTCTGATTGCGGCTCCAGAACTTTTGAAAATTGTCAAATGTGGCTTCGATATTCAGCGAAGTTGAACTCTCCAGCTGTATAACGTCGAATGGTAGGGTAATTGTTAATTAGGAAATATTCTGAAAGAAGCGATAGTAGCTCCGCAAGAAACTGCCCCCTCGTATGCCAGGGGAAACAATAGACATCCTCAGTCTGGATAAGGCTGTGTTCCGGGGCAGCGCCTCCTGAATTTGTCTAGGGAGTTACTGCAACACCAACTCGCTCGGTCTAATGATTTTTTAAAATTGTTTCTTACTCAACTGCATGGTCACGCGGTAGCGTAGTTGAGACACTGTGCTACAAGCCGGAAGGTAGCGGGTTCGATTCCCGTTGAGGTTATTGTATTTTTCCACTGACCTAATCCTTCCATCCGCACTATGCCCCTGGGGTCGACTCAGCCTATGATAGAAATGAGTACCAGGAATATTCCTGGGGGTAAAGTGCGGCCGGCTAGCCGGCACGTAAGGCTGACAACCTCACCACCATCAGTGAGCTTGTCGTCTAGACAAAATGTGGGAGCCTCGACGTCTCACATCCCTATGGGTCTCCACGGCCTCTTCCAGGGATAGGTTTTACTCAGGTACAGCGCAGGGTGTCCTCAAGTTGCGGATGGAGGAGACGGCTTCAAGATATGGAGTGATTGCACACATGTCGAACCGCGAGCAGCTGGCAATGGGTGATTCTCCAGGTCACTAGGGAGTGGAGTCGGCATTGTAAGATGCTGCTGTGTTACGGATGGCCTCAGAATTGGTCAGTTTGTGAACAATGTATTCTGCTGTATTGAATGAGGTAACGCGTGAAGCTGACCGTTCACCGTCTAGTGCCGAAGTCAAGAATGGTGGAGCTGTATACTTTCACCATACATCTTCATGGCGTGGAGCTTAATTAAATGCAGGAAGAAGTTTACCTTTACCTTACCTTACCTTACCTTACCTTACGACGCCCAGTGAAGTTCACAGTTTACGTAACATGGAAAAGAAAAATGATTATAAATGATAAATTCTGAAGGGGATGGTAAGTTTGTACCGTTTTCAGTGGACCGTCCCAACGTTCTTCTCAGGGGACTGAGAAAACCCATGGAGACTCAAAATATGTGATATGTGACAGGAGAATCGGCCCTTGAGACCTCTTACATAATTAATGAAATTAATTAATTTAACACAGAAGTTTGGTAGTGGACATTAAACTCCTGAATTTTTAGTTCGTGTTCCTTTATGTATGAGTAAGAAGGAATCTTATATGTATCCCGTTTTAAGGTTTGAACGAGGTGACTAAACTACACGGCGTCACATCACAGAGAACAGTAATCCTTATAGTCACCTCCTTGCCGTTAGTAGACACTGAACACTGAACATGCTAACCAGTTTCTCAACCTTCACGTTCTGAACTTCAGTAACCGTTAAAAGTACACGCATTTCGTATCATGTGTTCATAAAGTTCACTCGTTGATTAGTGACGTATAAGATTTTCGATATGTCGCATTAATAAACGCAGGCTGCACTGTGGGAGGAGTCATCATTCTGCTTTCATATTGCGAATTCCGTATATGTGGTTACGGTATGTTTATCCCTGTGTGAGACTGCAGACTCATAGCGGCTGCCCAACTGTACCTGCAACAGCGTCTCAACTCTCAACTTTTTCTTTCTTTATTTCGTAGCGCTGTACATATCTACACCCAACCAACCCACAGTGTAGAACACACCGAACGTATATAATAAGCACAGACAAGAAAGACATACGCCATATTGTACAATTATATAAAGATACATATCGTGGAAATAGCATACGTAATATACCACACATTAATAACCCGTACATCATAAAACTTGTCTTGGAGTCCACAACCGGGCTTACTACATAGAAAGCTTCTACAAACAACATACGATGGGGTACACAAAAGAAACCGAACTAATATTTTTGTGGGCAGAGCTTTTGTAGTACCGCGTTTTGTCGCTATGAGCGCATACAGCTAACATTCCTGAGTCGATAAGCAGACTACCGTTGCTTCAGAAGGTAAGGACTAGTTTCGGCAGAGTTTATAGTGACAACTGTTTTGTGTGATCGTCGTTTTTGCAATAGCCCGAACACATGAAAATGTTGAAAAAATTCGTGAAATCATCAAGGAAGATCGACGACGGACCATTGAAGAAATTGTGGAGCTGTCGGGAGTGACTTGGAGCTCAGTTCAGCGAATTTTGACAGAAGATTTGGGAATGAAAAGGGTGGCTGCGAAATTCGTGCCACGACTGCTGACTGCTGAACAAAAACAAGGTCGCGTGGAAGCATGCTGTGCTTTGAAAGAAGAGTCCCGAAATGATCAAAACTTTTTTTNAGCATCTCAAAAGATGAATTTAGACAATGTTTTGAAAAATGGAATAAAAGACTGGACAAGTGTATTAGTGTAAGTGGAGAGTACTTTGAAGGGGATTGAAGGTTTGTGCTTAAAATTTGAATAAATAAGTTAAAAAAAAATAAGTTCAGTTTCTTTTGGGTACCCCCTCGTACATACCCAATTTCTACACTGTAGCATTGGAACCCTAGTATTTAAGTTGGCATACACATTTTTAACTTACCACACTAAAAAAAATTCTTTAATATATTTTTTCATTTTTAAAATACTTTTAATATTTTAAATATTCCATAATATATTCAACTCATTATAAATATTGATATATATACCTTTTATATTTATCTTTTATTTTCTTTTTGTATTTCTACTTTAATTGTAACACCAAGTTGAGGCAAAAATTTTATGTTAGTAATACGACACGTTGCACTGACATGGATCCGTATTGGTAGTTCAATAACTGCCTGATGATGGTCTTGTACAACCGAAACATGTAGCAGCAATAATGATCCTATATTAAAACTGAGTATATTTGTTGTGTTGACGGTTAACGTAATTCTTATATACGTATATATGGAACACACAACAGGATGCAACCAGTGAAGATTAAAGTCTCAGGCTTCATTCTTAGCATTGAACGGTCTGAACTATAAACATAATGCGAAATAATTTTCTTTTTTGGCTACGTTCTAATTGCATGAACGCTTCAAGGGCGAATAAGCAATGCGCCGTACTTACTGCGCATGATACGTACGTTAGGCCAGACCAGCCAGCATTTTACCACAACTGCAATTCAGCCTCGCCTTTAAGTGCCATTTCTCTTGCGCCGGTTATTTCTGGCCCCATACAATCCCTTGTGCGTTTGGTGACTAACCACCTAACTCCATGTAGCTGAGTCCTTCTGAAGCCAACAGTTTGCAGCTACTCAAGGATTTCAAAATATTTTATACAACCCGAAGGTTCATTACCGTGTTGACAAGAGCCCTCCGTTGGTCTCTATCCTGAGAGGGATGAACCCAGTCCATTCCACCCCATCCTATATCTCTAAGATTTATTTTTATGTTATCCTCTAACCTACGTCTTGGTCTACCTAGAGGTCTCTTTACAGCTGGCTTTCCCACCAAACTCATTACTGTTTGGTTGTGATGTTATTGTTTACCGCGAATATTAACCATATTAACCATATTAAAGCTTAAATTTATGTTATATTCGTTCCTGTTCCCACGGATGTGAAGGATCATACGAGTAAATAAAAACACGCTGTAACTATAATTAGAGTTATAATTAAATTCTATTAATAGGACTTTAAAATTCGATCACGAAGGCGTACAGAATTACAGCGTATGAAACCTACTATCCTCTGTAGCCGTACTCTCCACCGAGACCAAACATGGCGTCTAATTTAACGAAATAGAAGCCCTAGTAAACATGCACATTTACCGTCCCCGTACATCAGGGAAGCCATTGAAACGGTCTAACATCCCCCACATCTTCAACCATAGGGACGGATACAAACTGAGTAAAGTGTGGCCTCACCTCTCTGCCCCCCCCCCAACTGTCGTGTTAACCACAATGCCCCCATCTGCTCTATAGCTCGGCGCTGTAGATTCTACCCCGTACTTCCGTTGCGAGATCTGTGTCCACACCTTTCAGTGTGCGTTATACGAAGGAAAGTCAGTAATCAGGCCACAAATGGAAATGAAACAGTTGTAATGGACGTAATAGGGTTCCTGTGTGTATCACTAGGTAGCAGCACTGTCCAGCTTCATGACAGTCTAGGTAGAAGACACGCATGCGCATGTTCAGAGGCTGGTTTCAGCAGTCAAAATGGCGAAAGTGTTTGAAGAGTACGCTAACGAAGAGCAGCGTTCTGTTTTGCGGTTTTTTGTGGGCAAGAGGACTCAGTGCAAAGTATATTAATAAAGAAACGTTTTGCGCGTAAAGCGGTTCACAGCTGGGTTGAAAACGTTTCGCTGATGACGAAGAGGTTGAAACGAGATGCGGAAGTGGGTGAGACGACAGTCAAAAGACGTGCATGCCGCGGGTTTCGATGCACTGGTAAGGCGATGGGACAGGCGTATCAATGTTGGTGGACGATGTGTCTTGAGATAAATGTTTTTTCTCCAGGTTCAGATATCACATGTTTTACTTTTATGTCCATTTGTGACCTGTTTTTGACTCTCCCTCATAATAATATATATTTCTACAACGTCTTTCAAGGTGCATTATGATAATCTGGTGATGTAGATTAGTACGTCTGCCACTAATTGGCATACTGTACCAGCTCTGGATGGTAGATCATTAGTGTGGAGCAATCGATGGTTTGATAATTTTCAGTTGAAATCGACGTACTCGGAGAAAACCTACTCCAGTGCCACTTTATCCACCACAAATCCCATATGAGCTGACCTGGGCTCGAACCCGGGCCACCACTGTGGGAAGCAAGCGACTAACCGCCTGAGCTATGGCACGGCCTCATTAGAAGGTTAATAGATTATCTTGTCAGCATTCAGTGGGTACCGAAATTGCCATACCGGAAATGTAGTTGAAGATCTTTCTACTGGATTATTGCCAGCTCAGTGTCTTGATATACCTTGAGAGTTTTTTTTTAGACAAAAGGGGCAGCTTCCACCTTCCGCCTCATGTATTCTGAAGGTGGCGAGTTCAGTGAAGGCCGAAACGTTGGAACAAATTCTGTTCACGATATGGCTAAACTGCTAAACAGAAATGACCAGAATGGCACAATGTATGAAGCTGCGTCCACACAGAAGGGAGAAGCAACAGAAGTTCGTAGACCTACATGAGAGTCTGCTTGAAGGATCACATGGAATGAAAGCGCACTTGATTGGATATAAAATTCTCACGTCAACGACTGTGAAGATTATTATTTTTGGAACAAGACGCCGTGTGGTCTGGTGGACGTTTACCGATGTTTCGGAGGAAAGTGACAATGGAATATAAGCCAAGGGAAAAATGAGCAATCAGCGGGCAGCTTGAAGGTCCCGATTATTCTGTTGTCTTTTCTCTTATCCGTTCTGCCGATAAAACCAGACCCTTTTGGGGCCATTATTTCCCTACTTTGTCCCTCGTGACCTCCTTGCATAACTCACTTGACCACTCAGCCGTTATATCTCCCATCTGTCTTGCAAAACATCCCTTTCAAGAGCCATATGATTTCATGGTTTTTCTTAGTCTTATCGGCTTTCTCAGGGTCGCTATATCGTAACCGTCCCTGTCCCTATATCCGCGGGGAGGTGGAAGTAACAAGTTCTTCGGTCGGTCGGATAATGCTCAGTCTGTTACATTTTGCACTAGCCGTTTCTTGGCAACAGATTTAACACAGTGGAGATTCTTTAGTTTTCGTGGTCACGCCGTTGTCCGCTGGTTCACACTCCATACCTGAACTCATAGCGCCATCTCTCGACTGACTCTTCTGTATAACCACTTTGCACGGACCAAATAGAAAACCCCGTACAACAGTACGCCTATTTTAGGTGTGTTAACCGATCCTTTGCTTAGAATCGGGTTGCATAACCCCGTCCTATTATTGCGGGCGGCCGCTGTATACAGAATTACTGGTTAGCAGCTGGTCTACACGCCACGGTATTGACTACCAGGGAACACCACAAATTGCGAATTTGGTGTGCCAAACAGGAAGTTTTGTGAGATCTGAGGTTCTTACGTTGGCAGCTGCGAAGAATGTTATATTGTGGAATTTGACGCCTTGTAGTATGATGGTAGTTTACCGTTCCTTATTCATGAAACAGCTCTGCTTTAGAATGAAGGCACAGTTGGAAGGAAGGAATTGAGAAATTCTGATCATCAACTACCAGTCAGTTTTCAAGCTGTTTAATTCGCTTAGTGGGGGTGGAGTCCAACTGGGTCCACTCGGCACAGCGACCACTGATTGGCCTATTGTAGCCTTCCCCGGGTGATTATGAGGATGGAGAATTTGGTGGAATGAAGATTGGCAAGGGAAACGGAAGTACTCGGAGAAAACCCGACCCAACGCCACTCTGTCCACCACAAATCCCACTTGACCAGACCCGGGATCGAACCCGGACCGCCACAATGGGAAGCCAGGTACTAACCTCTTGAGCTATGGCGCGGCCTTTTGCATTCGGTTTATTTCATTGGACATCGCTTAGTGAAACTTCCTCACACTGCCGACCAGTAGAAAACCATAAATTTTGTTTTTCATTGGCGCTACAGCCCTCATTTGGACCTAGGCCTACCTCCATGAAACTCTCCGTTTCACTTCGATTTACTAGATCTTAGACATACAGTAGACTCGTTGGGCGTGTGATCAGCTCGTCGCAAGGCCTCTACCTGTACACAAACACAGAAAAACGCACACAAACATCCATGTTCTGAGTGGGATTCGAACCCACGATCCCGGCTTCCGAGCAAGCGAGCGAGGACAGTGCATGCCTTAGACCGCTCGGCTACCGTGACCGGCTTAAATCATAACTTTACTTACATTTATTCCATAAATGTCGTAATTCAATTATTACGCGGTTACAGTATCAGTTCTAACGACCAACACCGTGTATGAGAATACTGTGTTAACTTACGGACCTTGTGTAACGCAATTATGAGGTGTTAGTATTGCACTCAGTGTCTATAAAATAGTTAGAGTCGCGTGTGTTATAGTTTGATGCTGCCCTCTCTCATGTAAACGAGCAATTAAATTACTGAACACTGCCGACATGTTTACCGCTTTAACCCGTTAACCCTGTGAACTATATCGCAGTCATATTCTAAGCATGGGAATTTTCCTGAACCCTTATTTTAATTCCATAACACAGGATTTTTTTTTGTAGATTCTAAATGTTTCTGACGGTGGTGGATGACACACAGTTTCTTCTTCTTTTTTTTATACTTTTTCCATCGTCCGGAATTCTAGGTAATAGAGGACACGACGTTTCGGAAACTGGATCTGTTTCCGTCGTCAGGTGAGAAAGGACACGTACTCAGTTGGGCCCCTTAGAAAGAGCTAATCTCAATCAGATTACCTAGAGTGTCCTCTGTTACGTAGAATTCCGGACGATAGAAATAGTCCACAAACCCAGTAATTCTGAGGATCTTTTATAGCAGTTTTATCTAGGAAGGCAGAGTTTTATTTCCGAACTGTTTCACAATTAATGTTCGACACAAGACAGCAATATAACCTGAAGTACCTACAGGTATGAGGAGTTGCTTATTTTTCCAGATGGTTAGAGGTAAAGCTGTCCCTGTACTTAACTAATTAAGCACTAGGCCATGAAGACGTATGGGGGAGTGGCTGTATAGACCCAGTTTTCTTAACCTCTGTACTAGTGACACCAAATATTACAAAGCGTGATAGCGATTTTAAAGAAAAATATATCGCTCACAGCATAAAAGAGTTAACCATTTAATGGCTATTCGGAGAAATTCCATATTACAGAACACGCAGGTTCATCGCCGTCATCACAAAATGCTAGGTTACTTTATGACATTGGAAAGAAATTAAGCGTTTCTTAATTAGGCATCTTATATGAAGACGTATGAGGGAGTGGAGGTGTATCTCCACCCATTCTTAACGTCGGCGTTAGGTGGTGAGTGGTTAGCTTAATGCCTCTTTCTTCCCGGTCTTGTCCTTCGGAAAATAACCCCCTCTGCTACCGGTCTTGCGCATGGCGGAGAGAAGAAACTTTGCCCGCTCTGGGTATCGAATCCCGATTCTTCAGTCGCCCAGGCCTTAGGCTGCTCACTATAAGACACATTTATTAAGCCAAGCCGGCCGTTACTGTGTCTTGAGGTATTTCGGGTCAGCATATCTTTGCAGTGTGCCTCTCCAGGATACATTTTAAAGCTTTATTAAATCATATTCCCATCTTCTGGGATATAACGCCGTTGAAAACGAACCGACGTTTCGAAGAAACATGTCACTTGCATCTTCAGGGTCGGAGAATATGGCAAGTAAGAAATGCCTCATGCTAGTATCTTATTTGGCTTATTCTCCGACCTTGAAGATGGAGGCATCATTTTCGTGCGAAATGTCGGGTTACTTTAAACAGACTAGACTGCGTTATATCACAGGAGACAGAACTTATCATAATCGCCTCTGTAAGAAGCTGAAACCCTCCTCGAGTAATCTGGTTGCATGTTTTGACGTGTTATCCCCTCTCTTCCCCCCCCGTCAAACCCGGTCCTGTAGTGGGAAACGCCGTCTGCAGTTATTGACGTAGGTTTAATGATAGTGGGGGTTAACACAGTTCATGTCTGTCCTAACTGAAGTTCGAAGTGTTGCATGGAGTAATGTGTACCAGGGGGACGCATCGGGGTGATGTTAGGATAGTTACCTTTATATTCTTGAACTGAGGCATCGTCAGTACTGATACTAAGGCCCAAAGAAGGTCTTCGAAAGTGAATGAGTTTGCTCCGTGGAGTTAATTACCTTTCCTCGCAATGTATTCCGATTTAAATAACAGAGTAGTTGATACAATGTCCTAAAATAATACACTGTATTTTTTCACTCATTTGTTATACTTAATCTGCAGAAAAAAGCGGTCTTCTGGGATGTGACACCCTGTAGATGTGGTGTTAACCGACGTTTCGGAGTAACGTATCGCCTCCATCTTCAGGGTAGAAAGAAAAATATAAAATCCGCAAGCGAGGAGACCGTGAGAACCGGTACAAGCAGACTGCAGACTACGGTGTGTAGAGTTGAAACAAAGAACGAAAATACTGACTTGAGCCACTTTTCTCCTCTCATAACCTGTTCAAAAGGTGAAGCAGATATCCTGCTGGCGTAGGCAACCCATCCGTCACTAGGGGAGCATCACGATAGCTGCGTGACTAGGATGCCTAACGTTCCAGTGTACGCATTAACACTCCACTTGATGTGTAACATGTTTCGTGTACGGTTAGCATTTTCGTTGTGGAAAATATGTTTATTTATTTGTAGTTTGTTTAATGACGCTGAGAGTAGCTCAGGTTGTATAACGTTGAAAGATTTGGTGATAATGAATTGCAGAGGGTGATGAAGGGAAATCTCGTGGCCAAATTTAAGGTACTATCCTAGCGCGTTCCTGGAAAGAAATGAAAGAAATGAACCAGGCGCCCCAAAATTTTTGTTAGAAGCGTTATCGTTTGAGGCAACTTGTTTGGTGAAAATATTATGAGTTCCATCTTCTGGGATATACGAGTATTGTTATGTTGTCCAGCGAAAGTCACACTCAGATCCAAAATATGAGCTGTAAGTAGGCTTACACATAAATTAACTGCTTCTGCCGCAAGCATCAGATGTGATGGCAACAATGGCCATGCCTAGTGATGTAAAGATGTGAAAAGGTTAGATCATGGTATCATGGTATATTTTAGAAATAATTCCGATCGTCTGTCTCAGATACTGAGAAAACCCACATTAAAACTCACTATGTGCGTGTAAGCCGTGTGAGATTGGAAGAGGGTATCTTACGAATACAAACAAAAGCATTAACGCTACACCAGCCTACCAAATAAATTCAGAATCCCTTCATATTTGCTCTGTATTTGATAAAACATTGTCAGGAAACTTGACTCAATGTCTTTGCTTGAATTCCATGGCGTAGGGGTAATATTCTATATTCGTATATTCGGGAGGTGTTTCGCTGTCCTTACTGAGGTTTCCCTGATTTTATTCAGTCCTTCCAGGAAAATGCTGGTTTAATGCCTGAGGCCACGGCCACTTCCTTCCATATCCATTGAATTCATCATTCATATATTATCCTACCTTTTGATGCTATATAGCGTAGCTACTGACAGTGTCATTAATAAAGGGGTATAAGTGACTAAATTTCGAACCTTTACTTTCAAGGACGAATATACTTCACGGGTTTTCAAGCAAAATGCATATGTAAAGAAGGTTGATGTCTGTAAGCTGTACGCAATAAGGAACTTTGTTATTTATACAGGCGAGCTAGTAGTCACCTCCATCTAGTGCCGAGGGCAAGGAAATGTGGATCTATACATCCACTCCCCCATACGCCATCATTGCATAGTGCTTAATTCGTTGAGCACATGTACAGCTCTACCTTACCTTACCTTTACGGGTCAGCTAATATTTCTTAGAGTAGTGAGGTGTGGCAGGAAATACGTAACATTTTTGTTGCCTGATCCTTTTTGAAAAATTAAAGTGGCTCCTAAGGAGGAACGGAGGTCGTTGAAACTTGCGCAGGATCTTGTAGAATGTCGGAATTTGTTATTAGCGGTGTTGGATCTTGAGGAACTGTTACGGGAATGTTGTATCAGCCAGGTTTATATAATTTCTATAGTTCGATTCCGACATGATATGAAATGTTTTGAGGGAGGACTGAATTCCTTTTAATGTAAATATGTGAACAGTATATGTATAAAGATTTTCCTGGAATTACCATGGGATTTGATTGAAATGATGCTATAAATTACAGAAGTCATTTTTCGTTCACAGATGGCGCAAACAGTAGGCGGATATTGTTTAGGACGTGAATTTCGATTTTCTTCTGGTTCAGTGTTTTTGGATTGGGCTTCTTGGGGACGGGGGCTTGGTTTGATGTTTTTATTTTTGGCTTCGTTCTCTCAGATCCACAATTTTTATTGTGAATTTTGTTGTTACTCCCGCTGATAAAATCTGATTCTCGGGCATGCGCACAGTAGCCATATTTTTTTTATTGCCAGTGGGGTGGGACTAAGTCCCTTGTACTACGGCCACTTCTGGCCTATTGTACCAGCCCCAGATGATAGGTGAGGGTGATTGGGGAGCAATTGGTGGAATGAAGATTGGCAGGGGAAACCGAAGCACTCGGAGAAAACCTGCCCCAGCGCCACTTTGTCCACCACAAATCCCACTTGACCAAACCCGGGATCGAACCCGGGCCGCCGCGGTGGGATGCCATGTTGAATTAGGTTGTCCTATGTGTAAGATTGGCCGTACGTAATGGAATCTACTGATTATGTGCCCCCTACACTTTCACTTGAGGACGAGGGTAAAGTTATCCCTGTGCTTAATTAATTAAGGACCACGTCATGAAGACGTGTGGGGAGTGGAGAAGGGTGGTCGGGTTCACGCCCCTGTCGCTTTAGCCCAGGTGAAGGAACTCCCGGTACCCATCTTGGGCTCCAGGGCCGGTCAGGACAAGAATTGAGAAAAAATCTATTTCCACTGCCGGGAATCGCATCCCAACAGTCCAGCCTGTAACTTGTCACTATGCCGACTGAGCTATCCTGGCTGTTATTTGAGGACGAAGGGCCGCGCCATAGCTCAAGCGGTTAGTCACTGGCTTCCCACCGCGGCAGCCCGGGTTCGAGCCCGGGTCTGGTCAAGTGGGATTTGTGGTGGACAAAGTGGCGCTGGGACAGGTTTTCTGCGAGTACTTCGGTTTCCCCTGCCAACCTTCATTCCACCAAGTGCTCCACAATCACCCTCACCTATCATCTGGGGCTGTTACAATAGGCCAGAAGTGGCCGCAGTACAAGGGACTTAGTCCCACCCAACTAGCAATAAAAAAAACTGTTTGATGACAAAAACAGATCCAGTTTCCGAAATGCTGTGGTCTTTTAGAAATACAGACGGTGGGCAAGGGCCGGGAACTCGATAATCCCGAATACGAGGTTATCGTTCATGTTTGATGAGCAATATTTCGACCTGCGATATGTTTAGCGAAGTATGTACGAGCATTCCACTTGTGTTCACCACGCCCTTTGTCGTCATGATCATCAGTTTTCATTATGATGTGGGGAACAGACCCCTCTCTGTGGCATGAGTCATTGAGCTCTGAAAGCCCAATAGAATGAGTGGGCTAGAAAGAGGAAAATTCTCTGATCTTCAGAGTGGAAGTCCGGAGTGTAGCAAGGTCACAAGTGACGTCTGGTGAGTAACCGTGTCTCTCCTGCCATTATGTTCAGGAAAGTACTGAATGTTGCTATAAAATGGGTTCATTGTTTCGTTTATTAGGGCTCCAGAAATACTGTCGCCTGCTGCTTACGATCGGAGAATTAACGGCAGGCCCGAGGCGAGTTCATTTTAGTGTCTAATTGTTTTAGAAGTTAAATAGGACTGCTGAAAGGCCTGTGTAGAGATTAAATTTGAGTTTATTATCTTTGTTTGTGAAGAGACGTTGTATTAACAGCTAAACCAGTTTTCTATAAATAAAATTTGGTAAAAGAAAAGAAAAAAAAACGTAGAAGTTTCACTTGCGAGATCCCCTATGTCTCTGTCGGGAGTCCGGGATAGTTCAATTGGTATAATGAATAGGTCACGTGCAGGACGACGGGGTTAGATTCCCGGCAGGGTGTAAGAGATTTTTCGATTCTTTAGAGCGTTCATACTGGTCCTTCGGCCCACCTATCCTTCTGTCCGATGGGTACCGCTGGCTCTTTCCTCTGGAAAGCGTGAAGCCCAACCACTCACCTCCATCTAGTGCCGAGCTTAAGATTCGATGGAGCTATACCTTCACTCGCCGGCTGTCTTCATGTTCTGATGTTTAATTAAGTACAATAACAACTTTACGTCATTGCTTGGAATAAATTTACCAGACAGTACCAAATAAGAGAACATCTGCTAAGTGAGAATATTTTCTCGTGTATGAGTGACTGTAGACGGGTTTTGGATTGGTGACTCGATTTATTGACCACTTACAGATCGTAACTACAAGTAAGTATAACAGAATTGCCGATTCCCACACTACAAATCACTACACGCCAAGTCTTTTCCAGCCTGTCGTGTCTTCACTAGACGTGTTTTCGTAACGGCTTCTAACATTGGAGGTTCTTCAGCTTCACGCTCTCAAGTCCTCTTTTCACAGACTCCCGTACAGAACTCACTGGATCAAGTGAGAGTCAAACTTACTTTACGACTGGCCGTTTACCGCCAATTAGTTCGTCTTGGCGTCAGGCCCCTTGAGACTCAGGACCAGAGACATTTTTTTAACTGAACCCTTGCGGTCAGAGTCCTCAAATAACACCCTCTCTGACGAGAAGACCCACTGGATCGCCCAAATTATCTTGAAGATAACTCCTCTGCACGGACCGAGTAGAAAATCCCTTTTCTAATAGTATCTTTATTGTTCCGCTTCGATTAGTTACTGTGGGAACGTGTTTGCTGAGCCGTTTCCCAGACGCTGGTCTGATATATTTGCCCACCCCGCAATCGTCGCATAGTAAAGTTCTACACCCTACAATATGATACGAAAAGCAGAGACGCATTAATTAAGCTGTAGGACGAACAGTGAAAGCCGCAAATAGCCGAAACGTAAGTTTGTGAGCGAAATGTTTGCCTCCTGCTGGAGAACCGGCCATCCCACTTTGGAGCACCGAGATTCTAAGCTGGTTAGATTCCGTGGCGCTTTACCTCCTTTTGCCCTGTTCGTCTTCATGTCATGTTTCACCACAGCGGTGAGTTTAAGTGTAGGAAGAAGCGACATATGCATGCTGTGCCCACCTGTGTTGAGCAGTGTTTCACTGATACCACTCTGGCTTGCTAATTGAATTGTCATGCTGCAGCCATTCTTAGCTCTAGTGATTCAACATGAGGGGAGTTTACAGACTGGATTATCCCCTGCAGTCCTAAGATTTCCTTTCCCGCGCTTACTCGACCTCCTTCCTGCCCACACCGTTCTTTCTCGTTTGTCTTCTCAGGCATCTAAATCCAAGCTTTGTGGAAATTAGTATTCTCTGAACTCTAGTCCCGGACGGAAATGGCTAGTAGTAAGTAGGTAACTTGGAATATAATAAAGGTAAAGTAAAGGTATGCTGATCACAGTGGCCGCGCGGTCGAAGGCTTGAACTGTCTCCGCCCGCTCGAACGCTTTGATCATGGGTTCGAAATCCGCTCAAGGCATGGATGTTTGTGTGTGAGTTTATTCTGTGTTTATGTTGTCCTGTGTGTAGGTAGCGACCTTGCGACAGGCTGATCGCTCGTCCAAGGGGCCCTACCGCCTGTGTAAGAAGATACGAATCTGAAGAAGGGGCCAGAGCCCAACGAAGGATGTAGAGCCACTGATGAATGAATGAAACTTAAAGGCATGGATGAAGCCGTCCTTGTGCTTAATTGAGCACCACATCATGTACGTATGGGGAGTGAAGTACAGCTCCATCATTCTTAACCCCGGTACTAAACGGAGACGAATGGCCAGATTCACGCCCCTCCCTCTTTGCCCCCGGTGAAAGGGTCGCCGGTACCCATTGGATGGGAAACCGGATGGGCCCCAGAGTCAGTCAATACGCTATGGAGTAGAGAAAAATATTGTGGCGTATACACCCGTTTCTAGACAAAGACCTCGAGACAAATGAGTATAGCCGTTGATGTGAAATAGGCGAATAAACAACGGTGTTGTGTAACCCGTTTCTAGGCAACTGCTCGGTAAACACTTTCCCGCGGCAACAAACACGCTTCCACAACAGTAGGGTTACTGTTGGAAACGGTGTTATGCACACTGTTGCTAGGCAGCTGCAACAGTTGGACTACAGAAATGGAAACAGGGATGTTTTCTATATGGTCCATGGCCAGGAGTTATCTTGGAGACAATTGGGGTGGCCCAGTGAGTTGTCAGTTGAAAGTCAGTCTTGAGTCAGCGGTTAGGGAGTGCGGTGATGAGCCATAAGTGCGTGACCAGTAGCCCTTGTTACAAGTCTGTGATCAGGAGACACCTAGTTAAGAATTGAGTTCTGCATGGGAGGCTGTGAAGATAGGAGCTGAGCGCGTGAAGCTGAAGGATCTCCACTATTAGAAGCCGTTCCTAGGGAACGGCCGATGAAGACACAGCGGACTGAAAAAAGGCTTAGTTGGTGCTGTGGTGATGTGTTAATTGTTAAGGTTAGCGACAGAACTGTAATTGCTTGTAGTTCCGGCTTGTAGTTCCGAGTGGTCAATAAATCCGTTCACCAATCCATATCCCTTCTATAGTCACACTCCAACACGTGACAGTATCTTTCCCCTTCCAGTCATCGACTGAGATATCCCGGCTTCATATTAGCAAACACAATGGAGAAAAAGTAATTAAGTTTATAGTAGCTCGCATTGTGAAGGAATTCTGCACTGTCGTGTTCACAACTGCCTTCCATTGGAACCTCTTTAGTTAACATTCTCACGACTATAAAGTGTATATAGCGACGGGATACTGGCCGGACGACCAGGGTTCGATTCCGGGCAGGCTCAAGAGATATTACTCTGTTCTATAGCGTCCAGACAGTCTCTGGGGCACTCCCAGCCTCCTATCCAGTGGGTACCGACTGCACCTCCCGCTGTGGTATAGCGGTTGGGGCGTGAAGCTGACACACTCACCTCCATATAACGCTGAGCTGTACCTCCACTCCCCAGGGCGTGGTGCTTAATTCATTAGGCACAGGGTCAACTTAATGGCATCTTCAGACTGAAGTTCTGTATGCATTTCTAATTTTGCCGTCATGTTATACTTGTCCTAACCATATCTCCCTCTGGATCCATCTTCAGGTAAAAGATAGGGAGGGACAGTATATCACGGAAATTGTGAGTGAACTAAAGACCTCGGTTAGGAGAGGCAGCTTCTGGGCATAGATTCGAACCCAAGCCTTCGCGAGTGCCAGCTGCTGAACCACAATGTTTTGTAAATGCAATTTTATATTAAGAGAATCCACTTACTTGCAATGACATATTTTTTTCGGAAATATTTAAAACTCATTTTAATGATGATAATAATAATTCAATTCAATTCATGTTTATTTACGTGCAAACTTAACAGCACAGAGGCCAATTACGAAGTTAGCACGAGTACTTAAAAATACACAGAAATAACTAAAATACAAAATATGACAGTCTTTATAATGGCACTAAATTAATAATAATTCCAAGAAAAATTAAAGTTAGTGTTAACAGACGAGACAAATAAAATAAGTATAATTTCCAATTGTTATGCCATTTGGTGGCGAGATAGGACAATACACGTACATACACGCATAGAAGTTAATAATAATAATAATAANCATTTCTCTGTATTTTGTGGGGGTTATATGAGCGTGATAATTTTTGCAGTCTACTGTCTCGCGTCCTATTTATATTTTGGTTCGAATTTAATTGAGATTTCTCTGCTTTCTTTAACATATTCTCCGCGTGCAGTTGTTCACGTATCCGTTCATTCGTTATTCTGTCCCATCAAGTTGCCCCTAGCAGTTGCTGTAACTTCCTGTACTTAATTAAGTTCCGCTCTTTGATTGCCTTGATGATTTTCGTCGAAGAATAAACGTTATAAAGCTTCTAATTGAGTAGCATTATCCATCTTCTCTTTTGGGTTTAAATATTGTCCCTTTTCTCAAACAACTTCAGTAGATTTTCATTCGTTTTGGTGGACCAAGTTTCACACCCGTAAAACTACAGGAGTAATTGTTGCTTATGACTTTTATTTTAGTCTCTTAAGATTTTTAACTTCTTCTAAAATACCTTTGAGTGCGCGTCGTCTTTGGATAATGACGTAAATCGCTACGTCATCATTAAAAATTGGCAAGATTCTATTTTCAACATATGATGGCAACCGAAATCACCATACTGGATAGCTCGTTGAAAACACAGGGACTTTTATTCCGTACGGTTGCCCCCTCTTGAGCTATCACGTACTTTCAGAGATGTTTTAGACAGGCTAATAGATAGGTGGAATAGTCATGTAAAAGATTTTGAAATGAATGATGACAAACATTCCTCGAATTTAATCTCTTCATAACTTTTTTCTGAATATTATTTTGATTCACCCCAAACATCTGCACTTTTTGACGATTGCCAAGTATATTTAGCTGTCTTTATATTGTGACACGTGGGCCGTTTCTAGGAAGCGAATTGGCAAATACGTTGCCAAGGAGAAATTGATCCTTGGAGACCAACTGGTTACGGAACACGGTTTCTATGGATACGAAGACTGAACGTTGTAAACACTTGAGAGCAGTAACGGAACACTTGGAGGAACAGATCTCCATTCGGTTCATTCGTGAATTCAGTTTAGTCAGAGATTCATTCGTCAGACACGCGTCGATCAGAAGGAGTTCAATGTGTGAGCTGTCATAATTGATTGTAATTGTAAAGAAGTGCCAATAATCCCAATGATCACATCCAGAACCCATTATAATTAGTCACGCTAACCCCTTACACGTGACAGTATTCCCCCCGTTTCTGTGGAGGACACGCCATAGTATAGTTGATTGAGGCACTATGCTACAAGTCGGAAGATCACGGGTTCAATTCCCTATGAGGTAATTGGATTTTTCAGTTAACATAATCCTTCCAGCCGCACTATGGTCCTGGGGTCGATTCAGCCTCTAACAGAAATGAGTACCAGGAAGTTTCATGGGGGTAAAGGGCGGCCAGCGCGTAAGGCTGACGACCTCACCGCCATCTGGGAACCGACTGTCTAGAAAATGTGTGANGCCTCAACGTCTCATAACTCTATGGGCCTCCACGGCCTGTTACAGGGATAGCTTTACCTTACCTTCACCCGTTTCTGTGGACACACATAAGAGGATGAGCTAAAATACTTTTTCAGGAATTGTTTTGCAATACGGGGAGTACGCACTTGCCGCCAAGTGCATAACTTTGCTCTAGACACGCTCCAGCCTGCAGCACACAGAATTAGCGTTATCGAACCCATCCCTCCGTGACATACTCTGACGTTTCGACAGCAGTTTATTTGAAGAGTTCTGTCTCCTGGGGCATAAAGGGCATGTAGTTCTTTGAAAGCCAACGGATGTTTCGGGGAACATGTCACCATCTTCGGGATCACGAATAAGCCAAGCAAGAAACGGCTTGAAGCAGAAAGCAGTCAACGTCACCTGACTTTCAACGGACTACACGGCGTTATGTCTTAGAGGATAGAACTCTTCGTAACCACCGGGGTGAGGACCTGAAATCCTAGACAGAAAATTTGTAATTTTTTTGTTGGCAAAAAAAAAAAATACTCGTATATATTGCAGCCATGTCGAATTGAAGGGTGCAGTCTGAGAAGGACGTTGTTTCACTTTAACGAAACTTCTGGGGCAGAACAAGAAACGTGGTTATGAACTCGTTTAAAACCTCACCTCGGCCTTGCTCCATTTCCACTGTGACGCTGCAACTAATCACTTGAACCACGCCGTTCTTCCGCCAATTCATTGCCGATTTTTTAGCTTACTTTCTTTGTTTTGAAAAAAAAGACGGAGTCTTATTATATTTTGGGCACGCGGTAGCTTTGTTGAGCGACTATGTCACAAGACGGAAGGTCGCGGGTTCGATTCCCGATGAGGTGATTAGATTTCTTAGTTGACCTAATCCTTCCAGCCGCACTATTGCCCTGGGGTCTACTCAGCCTCTAACAGAAATGAGTACCAGGAAACTCCCTGGGGGTAAAGGGCGGCCAGCGCATAAGGCTGACAACCTCAGCACCCTATATGAGACGATTGTCTTAGAAAAAATGGGAGCCTCGACGTCTCACAGCACTATGGGCATCCACGGTCTATTACAGGGATAGCTTTGTCTTTATCTTATGAGATTACCTTGCTGTCCGTCTCTCTGTGTATCCGTCTATATCTCCCCATGTTTCTGTGTGTGTCCACCTGTTTGTGTATCCCTCCCTAATATTTGTTAGTTGCCTTGCTGTCTGTATATCCCCCCTTAATTTTTATTAAGGAGGTTTATGAGATCATCTTGCTCTGTGTCTATGTTCCCCCAGTTTTTATTAAGAGGCTTGTGGTGTCACCTTACTGTGTATCTTTGTGCCTTCCCTGTAATTTTTTCGTTTTCTGTGCGGTCCTTCTCTTATCCAGAAGGCTTATGGGATCGACTTGCTGTCTGTATGTGTCCCCCATAATTTTTTTCGTTTTATATGCGGTCTGTTGTATCAAAGGGAAGTAGGCGATTAGTTGTTCCCAGAAATTTTTCGTGTATGTATGAAATAGTAAACTAAAAAGAGTAAAACTAAAGATAACCCTGTACCAGGCCGTGAAGGCCCATAGGGTTGTGAGACGTTGAGGTTCCCACATTATGTAGACAGTCGGCTCAAAGATGGCGGTAAGGTTGTCAGCCTTACGCGCCGGCCGCGCTTTACTCCCCCAAGAAAATTATTTCCTGGTACTCATTTCTGTTGAAGGCTGAGTGAACCCCAGGGCATAGTGCGGTTGGAAGGATTAGGTCAATTGAAAAAAATCCAATGACCTCATCGGTTCTTGAACCCGCGACATAACAATTAATTTCGGTCAGATCTCGAGGCGTTGTTTAATTCTTCCTGTAACTTATTCATGTTTTTCATTGACAAGTGCACAATTTATAAGCACTTCAGCCATTTTGTAGTGTTAGAACAAGAATTATATCCGGAAGTTGCTCTTTTTCTAACATCTATTTTCTATTTGTAACACTAGGTTCTGTATCTCAGTTGAGTTGTAATGTATTTAATATTCGCGTGCTTTCCTGCTTCGTGAGCCTCAAATACGCTCCATTTAATCCATATAAAATCGACATGCAACGCTCATTCATAAAGTAATTCGTCATTCCGTGCTTGCGATAAGTGAAAGTAGTCGAGAAGGTCGACTCAAGCGATAACGTTTGAGTTGTATCCGTGAACATGGACGTCGGTGACGACGCGACGGGCCCCAGTGGTCGGGGGAGATGCAAACCCCCTCCCCCTCCACCCTGGACATTTGAAAAATGTCGGAATTGAAATAGAGTAAATATATCAAGTGTTGATACTAAAAATTAAACAAGACGTTCTGGAAAGTCAGAACGACTGCCGGTTTACTGCCAATTAGTACATCTTGGCGACAGGCCCCTTGAGACTCACGACCAGTAATTTTATTTTCCAACTGAACACTCGCTGTTGTACTCCTTATGTGTAATCCTTTCTGACGAGAGGATTGGTTTGTCGTTTACAATTCCTGATGGTCCTCGCCAGCGCAGTCATTCTCGGATCCGAGTCACACGGGACTCATGACCATATTTTACTGTCTCAGATTCGAGACTCTCCCAACCTGGAGGTCCAAGTCCTCGTATTTTTGTCCCCCAGTGACAGGATTGCCTGGATATTCCTCCAAGCACCGGGTTCCCTTTTCGTCCCTTCCTACGACTCATAAGGCTGCGGTGGAGGCAATGAACGCCGCCTTCACACGGGATTCATCGTTCTGATAAAAATTAATCTTATGCTTTGATACGATACGGACTGCGTGGAAGACGGCACATTTGACACTTCTTCTAATATTGCTTCTGTATTTGTTGTCGCGGGAACGTGTTTATGTAGTTGTTGCCTAGCAATGATGGGGATACACATACAGGCACAGAGACAGCAAGGTGGGCCCATAGGCCTCGTTGTATATTGTTTTTTTTTTTAAATAAGGAAATCATACTGAAAATGGGAGATCTTGATTGAAGCTTATGCCACCGTCTATTCTTTAGTATCTTTCTCTCCTCTTCCTCCCACTTTGGAGCATAGGGCTGATTTCTCAGTTTCATGTTCATTTTATAGACGGTAGGTCTCTTGGACGTGTGATCAGCTCCTCGGAAGGTCTCTACGTAAACACAGGACAACACAAGCACAACCAAACATCCATGCCTTGTGTGGGATTCGAACCCACGATCCCAGCTTCCGCTCGAGCGAAGACAGTTCATGTCTTATCCCACTCGGCTACCGTAACCGGCTTGTTTTTGTATATATACTTGTAATTCTAAGTGGATGTGTAATACTCTTAAACTGATTGAACGTCTGTTTGTAAGTACATTTTGCGGTTACCTTCCCTTGGACAGAATTGTGGCGGCGCCGAGTTCTGGAGAAGCGTGGTTTGATATGGGCCGGCACAGCGATTATCCTGCATGATGCCTTTCATATTTTCCCTCATAGTCTGCAGGAAAATTGTGGGTCCTCGTTACCCGCAGGAAAATTTTGGGATGGAATAGTGAATTCAACTACAACAGTTTCCATTCATAACCTTTCTGGTCTGCTTCGCTTACGGCCCCGGCTTTCTGCGTATTTCATGTTGATTTATTGTTTGGCTTATTCTTTGATCTTGAAGAAGGAGACGACATGTTCCTCCGAAATATGAATCAACTTTCAATGGACTACACCGCGTTATATCCCAAGTGAAAGAGACCTCATCATAACCATAGGTTTGAGAACCTCAAATTCTACTTAATATATGTATGTATTTAGTTACGTATTTTACGAAGCTGTTAGTTGCTCAGATCATGTGGCATCCTTCTGTAGGATGATCAAGCAATAATCGAGGGAAATGACATAGTAGGAAATGTTGGCGGCCTAATTCGAGGCGCAGTCCCGGATTATGCCAGAGGGGAACTGCCGAAGTTCTGAGGATACCCGGTTTTGGGGCTTAGATATGAACCTGAAACTTCCCGAATACAAAGCAGAGTGGTATCCACTCAACCCTCGATTTTTGTTCTTATTTAAAATACAAGAGGAGTTCTTTTATAGGTTTTATTCTGTTTTTCACAGTAATATCGTCAAATTAAGAACATGTCGCTTCATAAGTATGGCGAATATTCTCATTAGGGCGTGTACATTTTGCAGTTGACTTATATTTTAAAATTGCGTTGCGTTCGGGCGGAAGCACATCGGAATTCAAAACCGTTAGCCAAGCTGCAGCGACAGACTCCAAATTACGCTATTCATCATGCATTATGTGATGTGATGATATTCATGAAACGCAGTTCGCGTATCATTTCCACTTAATTGGATCTGTGAAGTGAATTAAGCTGTAAAATATTAAAATTATTTAATTTTTTCAAATTATCGAAACAAAAGTTCACCATGTAAAGAAACGCTTGAAAACCTAGTTCATATAAATGGTGTGGCGCGGAAGCTGTCGTAATGTTAAATGTGCTTAATTTTATGTTGAACTGCATTCACTCTAGGAACGAGGGTGCGTCATCGTCGGCTGGTGACGTAGACCATTACGTCATCATTAAAGTTGAATTATTCAATTTTAAGCATACTGTGGCGTATATGCTCAAAGCAAGAACTGTGGAGGGAGAGAAACAGCCGTTGCTAGGTATTGTTCGCACGCAACAATAGATGAACTGTCACGATACGAGCTGTGACGCGTACAGCCGTTGCTGTGGAACAACTGGGTAAACACGTTTTCGCGGAGACGAATTCACGCAACAATAGAATACCTATTTTATGTGCGATACATGTCGAGGGGTTATAAAAAGGGCAGTGGACAGTGTTTAAGTCAGTCCAGACACCCACCTCTTTCAATTGCAGCGCCTACAAAACAAGGTTCTCCGCACCACTGGAAATTTTACAAGATGAACGCCGGTCCGCGATTTTCACAGAGCTTTCAACCTTTCGTCTGTGTACAATTATACGCAAACTTGTGCAGGCAAGCAGAAGTCATACAAAATCGTGAGAATGAACATGTTCGTGGTATAGGACAAAGTGAAACCAGACAGAAAATATAAGAGGCTTATACTTGGCGGTGGTTAAGCTTACGACCGTTCAAGTGACTAAGCTGCTGTTATAGAATGAGATAGTAAGACAGGCATTATCTGCTGACAGAGGACTTGTATAGAGTAGAAAAGGAAGAATTTTCAGTAACACGGCTATAAATGCAATATGTACGCTTGATCAAAGGACAAGCATATTGATAGGAGACAAAACCAACATTTCGTCAGAGAAGATTTTACATAAGGACTATTACCGCAAGGGCTAGTTAAAAAATCTCTGGTAGTGATTGCCAAGAGGCTTGACGCCAGGACGAACTGACTGGAGGTAAAGCGCCAGTCGTAAAGTAATTCAATCGAGTTCCGGAGTTCCAAGTGAGTGGTTAGTTGAGAATTGAGGGAACCTCTTGAGACGGTAGTCGAAAATGATTGAGAAGAGAAGATCTAGTGTGTCATGTAGTGATTTGTGAAGTGTAGTAACAAGTTGTATAAGTGTGCAGTACAGCTGGTCATCAATCAAAACCCCGTCTATAAGTCACGCACTCCCCAAATTATGTGACAATAAAAGGTGAAGTTTCCTCTGTGCTTAACGAATTAAGCACTAAGCCATGAAGACGTATGAGGGAATAGATGTATAGATCCATATTTTCTTGACCTCGGCACTAGGAGGTGAGTGGTCAGCTTCATACCCTGGCCGCTTTACCCCTGGGAAACGAGCCCATGGTACTCATTAAATAGGCTGTGTGGGCTCCAGAGCCAATCTGGACGACGTGGAGGAGAGAAAATTCTTGACCATACTTGGACTCGAACTCCAACCCCTCCGTCGTCCAACCCTTCGCTATACCGACCACGCTATCCCGGCTCCCTAAATATATGATAATATTTAACAGCATTTATACGCTGTGGGAAATTCAAACACACTTATGGACAGTGTCACGTAACTTCGAACAAGGCCACGCATTCCTAGTGAAATCCCGCGCATAGCTTGTGGTGGGAGGAGTTTCTTAACACTCGCTGTTCCACTTTCACCGTCCCCTCGTGTTTCATATTACAATATTACATATTACATATTACAATAATGCAAATATACTGTCACTCGTCTTGCAAAGAAAAATACCTACGATTTAGCGCACAAGGAAACTGACGTTTTTAAACAGATGATAGAAAAACCATAAGTATAACCTGCTTCGAGGGTGCCTTCCAAACAACTGGCCGCCTGTCACTTCTCACACTCTCGAACCCACCCCCTTTCTGAAAATTTCCTTTCGCGCGTTCAAGGTTACTCTTGGCCTTGTTCGAAGTTATGTGACACTTGCTTTACCTGGGGCATACGATTTTCTTCTGTTAAGCGGTGTTTACAATAGCGTGGTGCCAAGTCTAATAACAGGCGTGAAAGTAGTTCGCCGTTGGTCACGGTTCGCGTAAACAAAACAGCCGTGAATGCGTAGGCGTGAAGGCACCCCTGCCAGTTGCCACGCTTCTTTCAGCTAGGCGTGGCAAATAATCAAACCGCTTTTGATTTTTTCGCCTGAACCCGACGTATTTACAGGCGTGAGTGTCAGTTCTGTGGTGCACCCCGTGTGGGTACGTTGCCGAAATGTCGGGAAAACTGTCACTTCAGTTATCGGAGAACAGTATCATGCAATACAATACAGTACAGTACAATACAACTTTCTGGTGTGATACGCAGGATTTGTTTATAATCTACTGAGTTGTTAAGATACAAGTTTATCTGATAGTGTTCTTGATGGACCAATCGCTTCTCTCTTAGCAATCCAGTTTCTAACCCATCACCTTCGTTTTCTTCAGCACTTTCCAAAATTTTGATTTTTTTCAGCAAGCAAGAGCTCAATTTTTATTACTTCAGCAACAGCACCGCACATAAGTAACACCCCTTTCATCTTCGTACAGCGACTGAAATGATCACGTGGAAACTCGACCCCAGGCGTGGATTACGTTTCAAACATTCCAGTGTTTACATTGCAAAATGACTTAGGAGCGTGTAGGAAAGGCGTGCGAATACGCCACTCCGAAGCGTGGTCACGGCTTTAAAAAACGGCACATTCTCACGCCTCAGGATTCAGCCTTGGCACCACGCTAATGTAAACACCGCTTAAGGTTGCCTATGCAAGGTATGACGTAACCTGGTTCATAGATTGGATGGACTTTGGGAGCGATGCCGTAGGAAGGGTTTGGGGTCTATTTTCCAATTATTCGCTTCAAGTAAGGAGAAACTATGATTCACGAAGGGAGTTTATAGACCGCATTATCCTCTGCAGTCCTAAGACTTTCTCGCTGTTACTCGACCCTTTCCTAGCCACACAGTGCCTCCTCGTATTTCTTCTCGGGTGTCTAAACCCAAGCTTAATGGAAATTAGCGTTCCCTCAACCCTTACCTCAGATTGAAGTGGTTTGTAGGAAGTATCCGTTCAGTCAGTATAGCGACAAGCTACGGGTTGAACGGCCTGGGTTCTCTTCCCGGCAGGGGCAGAGATTTTTCTCTTCTCCACATCATTGAGATCGGCTCTGGGGCTTACCCAGTGTCCCCTCTAATCGCTACCGGGAACTCTTACTATGGAAGGGGGGGGTAAAGCGGCCGGGAACCGAACCCGCGACCTTCCGGCTTGTAGCATAGTGCCTCAACCAACTACGCCACCGCATGGCCCACTTACTTGTGCATTCATATTTATATATTAGAAACACACTAACCACTAAAGGAAGAATGTAATGAAGTTGGAAAGACAAAGGGGCAGATAACAATAAGAAACGAATTAGGAATTAAAGAAATGAGCCAGTGAGGTAGGGCAGGAGTAATAATAACCAATTCTACGGATGATGTTTTACTGCACCATTCTGTTGCACGTCGCTTATTTTCAATTGTTAGTCACCGTCTCACATGCAGACGTGTGTTATAATCTTAAAATTCGCGTTATTTGAATTTCAAAATTATTTTTCACATATCTGTTACATTACATGTTTCTACCAATATGGTCATCATAAGGTGCTTCGAAAATTGCTGTTGAAAACTGCCAGTGAATACAATTGGAACATATATCTTCGTTTATGCGCCCATGTGTTGTTGTGCATCTATAACACGTAATGGTGATTGTGTTAGTATTTCACGTATTGTCCTCCAATTGTGGTGGACAAAGTGGCGCTGGGGCAGGTTTGTCCGAGTACTTCGGTTTTCCCTGCCAATTTTCGTTTCACCAGTTACTCCACAATCGTTATCATCCGTGGCTGGTATAGGCCAGTAATGGCCAGTAATGGCCGCAGTAGCAAGTGGACTCAGTCTCACCCCACAAAGAATAATACAGACTCACAGCAACACATGGGCGCATAAACGAGGATATGCTTTGGCAGTCTTCAGCGGCAGTTTTTGAAGCACCTTATGTTCATGTCGATCGAAGCATGTAATGCACCAGTCATATGAAAAGTAATTTTAAAATAAAGGAAAACATTAATTTTAAGATTTTAACACAAGTTTGCATGTGGGAAGTGAAAATAATGTTATGGAACCAAATAGTTCTTGAGAAGCCAGCGGTTGCTAACATGAAGTTTCATTACCTCATTAGCTAGAGCCCGCCAATTGTCTCTGTCCTAAGCCAGATCAGTCCAGCCTGTTCCCCCATCATCTTTCTGTAAGATTAATTTTAGTATTATCCTCGCGCATACGTCTGTGATAGAGACAATGAAAGGCGAGGAGATAAAAGAGTCGTGTCGTGGACGTGAAAATGTTTTTTTTTCTTTCTTAATGCTAATCAAAATTATGTATATTTTATAGCGAGGAGAATGTTTTGAGAACAAATCTTTCTGATCTGATAACCTCAATCTGAGTTTCCGAACCCTGTTTCCCTATCTGTGGATCTATGTGATAACCGAGTTTTATTTCTCCCGGTATTTCCTTTATGGAAGCTTGGGAGCTGGAAGGTTGCTTTCAAAGGTTACGTGATGACCCACTTTTTTATTTCATGCTGCGTTTCGTGTGGAGTATCTTGGGATCTGCACCTGCAAACTTCGTATTTCCATGCAGATCCGAATTGGTTGACCGGATGTTATGTATTCGCTTCATTTTAACTCTTACTTTTCCTTGGCTTAGGGCTAAGGGGGCACTGTGCTACAAGCCGGATAGTCGCTTGTTCGATTCCTGATGAGGTTATAGGATTTTTTCAGTTGACCTAATCCTTCCAGCCGCGCCCTGGGCTCGACTCAGCATCTAACAGAAATGAGTACCAGGAATCTTCCTAGGGGTTAAGGGCGGTCGGCCGGCGCGTGAGGCTGACAACCTCACCGCCATCTGTGAACCGACTGTCTAGAAAATGTGGGAGCCTCGACATCTCACAACCCTGTGGGCCTTCACAGCCTGTTACAGGGATAGCTTAGCCTCTACCTTAGGGCTAACAACGTGTATTTTTTTTTAATTCGCATAGTGAGGGGGGGGGAGTCCAGTTGGATCCACTCGGCACGGTGACCACTGATTGGCTTGTTGTACCTGCCCCGGGTGATTATGATGATGGGGAATTTGGTGGAATGAAGATTGGCAGGGGAAACCGAAGTACTCAGAGAAAACCTACCCCAACGCCACGTTGTCCACCACAAATCTCACTTGACCAGACCCGGGTTTTAACCCGGGCCGCCGCGGTGGGAAGCCAGCGACTAACCGCTTGAGAACAACGTGTATTTAATCCAGCCTTCAGAGTGTAGTGTGGGAGACTGTACATTTCTCTCGGATAACACTGTGGATAATATTAATTTCACATGAGTCTGACATTAATATATTTATTTAGGCAATAGCAAGAACTTGGTGGCGCTAAGTAACAGGGACATTGAAATGTGAATTAACCAATATTATGACGGTAACTTTATATATAGTTTGTGTGTATTGCTTCACGGCTCTTTCAGTAGGTGTCCTAGTATATACCGTCAATTTGTAGGATGACACAGTAAAGCTGCATTAGGAATTATTTGGGACGGGGAAGCTGTCGTGGCGTAATATACTTGGCATCTCGGCGTTTATCTGGAGGGACTGAGAAAAATCACCAGTATTTTCAGGATACGCGGTGTCTCGGCCGAGGTTCGAACCGAGCACCTCTTGCATATGAGTCTGGAGCGTAACCACAACACCAACCCACTCGCTTTTGGTATTCGGTACGTGCACTTAGAGGTTAGCAACTAGAAGAGTAGCAGGGTAAGATAATTGGGATTGATATTAAGGGAATATTGAAAGTTGCTTGGACAAAACTGTGTGACCTAATTAGATAAATGAGGCCACTCACTTAGAACAAGAAAAGACATTAGACGGGAGAAGGACTGGGCTTTCAATATAATTCTCAGTTCAAGCCATTTATTATCATGTGTACATTGCACTGAAGACAGTGCTTAGCTAGCAGCTTGTAATCATCATTTGCATGATTACGAAATATAGGTCGGGCTGATTATATTGTACTGTGGTAGACTTGGGAACATATTTACCTTCCCATCAGCCAACACATCTCGTCTGCAGTTAGTCATTACTTCTCCCTCGCCCTCGTGTTATACATATAGAGGTGAAAAGGTAACGCTATCCCTGTAACACCCTGTAGAGGCCCATAGGGTTGTGAGACGTCGAGGCTCTCACATTTTCTGTAGACCGTCGGCTCATAGATGGCAGTGAGGTTGTCGTCCTTATGCGCCGGCTGCCCTCTACCCCCCCAGGAACATTCCTGGTATTCATTTCTGTTAGAAGCTAAGTTGACCTCAGGGTCATAGTGTGGCTAAAATAATTCTTAGGTCAATTGAGAAATGTAATGACGTCGGGAATCGAACCCGCCACGTTTCGACTTGTAGCATAGTGCCTCAGTCATCTACGGTACTGTTAAGTAAAAAATGCAAAAATTCTTGTGACTCTGCGGTATGAATATGGGCGTTTGTGTTATGTCTAGGTTTTACAGAGCGCTACAGCAGATTTTTTGTGTAAACAGGGCCTTCTGGGAAGATAAAATCGCGTATTTTCCGTTCCTTACATATTGAGTGTTTGATACTATTCAGACCGCATAGAGAACAGTTCCACAATTGTTGGCCTGCTTTCCTTATTCTGAAAAAAATAAAAAGTTTATGAGATTACCTTGCTGTCTGTCTGTATACCCTTCTGTGTCTTCCTCATATATTTTTTAATTTTTTTACGATTTACGTATCGTATAAAAAGAACGTTCTTCCCATAATTTGTTGTTGCTTGTGTATTTGTTGCCGCGGAAACGTGTTTACTGAGCTGTTGCATAGCAACGTGAAGGAAGACATAGCAATGTGATATCATAATCCTCATTTTACTTTTATTCTGATTTCCATATTATGAAAAATGAAAGGCTTATGAGATCACCTTGCTCTCTTTGTGTCCCCCCCCCTTAATTTTTTGTTTTTCTATGCGGTTCCTGTGTCAAAGGAAGTAGGCGATTAGTTTTTCCTGGAGCTACTGGTTTCAGAATAAGGAAAGTAGGCTAAAAATAACGAAACGCCAGAAATGCCGAAGAATTATAACACCGAACTCCACCCAATTTAACATTGTAAGTCACGGCCGTAAATGTTAGATCTCTCAATACTAAAACAAGTTACGTAGACGCTGTTTCTGGATGGCCGCTACTATTGTCTGTCCAAAATATATTAGAAAATACGTCATAGGTTGAATAGATTACCTAACGGAAGTAGAGTCATGAGTATTTGACAAAACCTCCCTATGGCGATTTAGAGTCTTACTGTGTGTCCAAAATATAAATCAGTAGCTTTATAATAATGACGTAACGATCTGCATCACTATATGATGATGATGACGTAATCTCAAAGATGTTTTAGTCACGGTATACTCGTACATACGATCTGGCCAGTCACGGTCTAAGGCATGAACTGTCTTCGCTCGCTCGGAAGCCGGGTTCGTGGGTTCGAATCCCACGCAGCGCATGGATGTTTGTGAGCGTATTTCTGTGTTTGTGTACAGGTAGAGGCCTTGCGACGAACTGATCACCCGCCCTATGAGTCCTACCGTATGTCTAAGATCTAGTAGAACCGAAACGGAGAGTTTCATGGAGGTAGGCCTAGGCCCAAATGAGGGTTGTAGCGCCAATTGAAAAAGAAATACATACGATCATGCTGAACTAAACTGTATGTTGTAGGCGTCTTGTATCTTAATTTGCCCGCCTGGAAAGTAGGCCTCACAACCGGCACTGCGACACAGCGGGTTATGGAGCTGTCACATACTGGGGGCACGGGGGAGAAATATCTAACACTCATCTCATGAAGGGGATCGTGGCGTGTACGGGGATGATGGAACATGGTCATAGTACATTCTCATTATCCTATATTTACCGTGGTGATCAAGCTTCGCTATTGCAACCGTCAGGCACAGATGTAGGTACTGCAGGAGAAATATGGAGCGAGCACTTCAAGTTTACCCATGGCTCGATGGGGCTATTTCGAAACGGCCGAGGTTAGGGGATCTTGCGAGGGAAACTCAGACTGTATAACGTCGAATACTGAATGCAAAACCGATCACGGTGGCCGCACGGTTTAAGACATGAACTGTCTTCGCCTGGGTTCGAATCCCACTCGGGGCATGGGTGCCTGTATGTGCGTTTATTCTATGTTTGTGTTGTCATGTGTTTAGGTAGTGGTCTTGCGAAGGGCTAATCACTCGTCCAAGGAGTCTTACAATCTCTGTAAAAATGATTACGAAACTGAAGAGTCCAGGCCAGGGCCCAGCAAAGGGCTGTGGAGCCATTCATGAGTAAATGAATGAATTAAAGGTAAACTTGGTCCGGCGTTCAATTATTGGAGCACAGTGCCATGAAAACATACGGGAAGACTGGAGGTATAGCTCCACCATTGACATCAGCAATACTTTTTAGACGTGTTCAGAGAAGTAACAGATTATACAAAAGAAAAACGAGATACAGATCTTTATGAATAATGTACTGAGTAAATTGGTAAATAAAGAGAAATGGGTAATACGCTTGAAGAGAATGGACCGTGACATCTGAATTAGTTGCTTTTAATGAGAATAAAATTCACTTCACAGTGTGGTGAATCTTCATAATCTTACAGGACGTGACGCTATTTAGTGTAGTTTGAAGTTTACCGACGTTTCGTAAAAAGTTAACGCTTGTTGCCTGCCCTGTTCATTCTTCTATCCTAAAGATGAAGCATTACTTTCTTCCCAAACGCCAGTAAACTTCTACTAGACTACACGGCGTCTTATCTCTGAAGATTGTGCTCTTCTTGCTACACTGTTGCAGTACGAAGGGATATTGAAATGATGGGAGAACATTCAGAAAATAGAACAGGCTTGATCGTAGTCAGCTCGGGAATATAAGAAGAGGAAGGAGGAGGAGGAAAAGAAGGATAAGAAGAAGAAGAAGAAGAGGGAGGAGGAGGAGGAGGAGGAGCAGCAGAAGAAGAGGAACGAGGAAAAGAAGAAAAATGAGGAGAAGAAGAAAAGGAGGAGGAGGAAGAGGAAGGAGGAGGATAAGAAATATAGGAAGGAGGAGGAGCAGAAGAGGAAGGGAAAGAGGATGACGAGAAGGAGAAGGGAGGAAAGTGCGACAATGAGGTGAAACCATGAGATAAAGAGACGACTGAAATATGTAGTGTGCACATTTTATTCCCTACTCAGTAGTACAGGACTTGACAGTCGTGGACTATTCACAGCTGTAACTCACTTCTGACTGCTGTGACTGACGATAAAAGGGCAAAGTTGTCCCTTCCACCATGAAAACGTATGGGGAGTGGAGGTATATATCCACGTATCGGCATTAGTTGGATGTGATTGGTCAGCTTCACGCCCCGGCCGCTTACCTCCGGTACCCATTTGATAGGTAGGGTGGGACCCATCACCGGCTTGGACGACATGGAGAAGAGAAGAAATCCTAACCCTACCGGGACTCTAGCTCCGACGCCTTGGACACCCAGCCCGTGGCCAGTCACTATACCGACTGCGCTATCCCGGCTCCGAATAATAGCATTTCTGTTGCTTACTTCTTTTTACATGCTGGCTCAGTAGGGCAATAATAATAATAATAATAATAATAATAATAATAATAATAATAATAATGTGGCATGTAGAGCCCTTGCTAGGCAACGACCGCGAGGTAAGCAGTCGTATAACGGCGTTTACTAGGCAGCGGCCCTTATATAGCAACATAGGAACGGTATTTTCTTTGCGATCCGTGTTGAGGTATTATAAGCAGGACAGTTTGATAACCGCTTGGGTTCAGTTGTTGTGAGCTGTTGCAGTGAGAAGCTGGTAGCTGAAGCGGGTCACAGTTCGGGAACCCAGAGGAAAGGGAATGTTCGCCGTTGGAAGACGCCGCCGAGCAACGGCTGGTGAAGACTAACAGACTGAGAAGGCCTTTTGTGTTACAGTGAACTGTTAAGTGTGTAGAACAGCGAGAGCATAATCCTTACGTGTACTTACGAGTTGTAAGAGTTAAATCCGATAATCAATTCAAACTCTGTTTATGGTCTTTTTATTGCTAATGGTGTGGGACTAAGTCCCATGCACTGCGGCCACTTCTGGCCTATTGTACCAGCCCCAGATGATAGGTGAGGGTGATTGGCAGGGAAAACCGAAGTACTCGGAGAAAACCTGCCCGAGCGCCACTTTTTCCACCACAAATACCACTTGACCAGATCCTGGATCGAACCCGGGCCGCCGCGGTGGGAAGCCAGCGACTAACCGCTTGAGTTATGGCGCGGCCCGACTGGTTACGTTACTGACTGGGATATCGCGAATAATAATAATAATAATAATAATAATAATAATATGGCATATCTATCCGTTGGTAAGAGGTGACTCTGAAAACAACAACCGTTTCTTGGCAACTGCACGGTAAACACATTCCCGCGCTAACGATTACACACGCAACAGTATTGTTTCTGTCGGAAACAGGGTGTTTCTACGTGGTTCATTCCGAGATGTTATGAGCAAGGGACAAAGTTAGGTGTGAAGGAGTTCTGTACGGGAATTTATCAAGATAGAACCTGAGAGCGTGAAGCTGAAGAATCTCCACTGTTAGACGCCGTTGACAGAGAACAGCTCGTGAAGACATAATAGGCTGGAAAAAGGCTTAGCGGGTGCCGTGATGATTTGTGAATTGTGGAAATTAGCGGTGGCCCTGTAATTAGTTGTACACGTAGTTCCGAGTCGTGCACGTAAGTGGTCACTAAATCTATTCACCAATCCAGACCCCGTCTATAGTCACACAGATGCAAGCTGTCTCATTAACTGGGGGAAATTTTAGAGTTAGCACAAAAACTGAAGAGACAGCCGGTTACCAAATATATATTGTGACATGTTGCGCAACGGAGGACCCCTACCTCCCCAGCGGCACGTGGCGGTAACGTAGCGCTCTCGTTACTACTTGTCGCGCTACGCAGGACACCACTCCCCCACCGGGGGCGGTGACGTGCCGAGCGGAGCCGAAATGAGCCGAGCGGAGCCGAATCCCAGCGTACTGGTCGCTATGCAACGCGGATAAACAGTGGTTGAGATAGACGACCCTAGCAACAGCGAACGAAATAAAAGCCGGCTGAGCAGCAAGCGAGAGTCAGTGTGTTATCAACAGTTCTGAAGGCAGCGTGAAGTTATTTGTCGCGTTACATACCCAATACGTGACAATATTAATATGCCTGTAATTTAATTTAACAGTAGTTTTCTAACGGTGTCTCCGGCCCTACACCTAAGAGGCTGGTCTAGAGGTAACGCTCTAGACTTATATTGCGGAGTTGGTCGATTCGAATCTCGGTCGGGATACCGGCAGTATTCCGGGATGTACCTCGAATTGAGCACTATCGCTTCCTTCGAAATCCTTCCCACTCTGCGGTCATCCTGCTCTCCGACGCTATGTAATCTGAGACCTAAAGTGTTGTTGAATAAGCCACGGAATCTCTGAACTAGTAAACTGCATTAGTTTCAGAAGCCTTCGTAATAGAAGGGACCGTCTCTGTGGTATAGTGGTCAGAGTTCCTGCCTACAGATCCGGAGGTCCCGGGTTCGGTTCCCGGCGCTACAAGATTTTCTGAGAAGTAGTGGGTCTGGAACGGGGTTCACTCAGCCTCGTGAGGATAATTGAGGTATTTCAAGGAAATAGCGGCTCCTGTCTAGAAATCTCTGATTAACGACCGTGAGAATCCTTTGTGCTGACCACGTGACACCATCTATCCCCAATAGTTGGCACTAACTTCGCCGACAAGCGACGGTCGCTCTTTCGGTATAGTTCACTTGCGGACTACAGGCCACGGAGTTTGTAACAGAAGGACCATAACTCGAGGAACAACTGAAAATATATTGTTTCGAGCATAAACCCGTAGGCTGACTCTTTCTGATACAGAAGGACTAGAGTTATTACCGTTGTAGGGTTTATTGTTTATGACTAATAATAAAAATTGACAAAAGAACAACGAGAACAACAACAAAACAGCAGCAGAAACAAATGGAAAAGTAGGAATAAAGAAAGCAGCCGGATTAACAAGAACTACAACACGTTTTCTGGATATGCCGTGTGTGGAATGGACTATTATCAGAAATGTATATTTGCTTCTCCCCGCCTTATATCCGTATTTGTATTACTGTAAATGGCGTATTCTTTTTGCTGGAAATCTACTATGACTTCACTAACATTCTGGTATAGGGTTTTATGAGCCCCCAGATGGCAAAAAGAAAGTTTCTTTCTTGCACAGATCTATATTAGTCAGCGTCGAAACGCTCTAGTCCTGTATAACACCTGAAAGAAACGACAAAATGTTTTCAAGGGCGCCGATAGGTTGGCTACCAGGCAGGCGGGTAGGCGTCTTGGGAAATGGATGATGTAGTTGCTGGCAGGCGCCAAAATGTCTGCTGCTGCAGCAGCGTCTGTGTGGGGGTGAGTTGGGCTCATAAATAATTGCGGGGTGAAGGGGGAAAGAGGAGGGATCGATCTAGCTTTATATATGTAGGGCTTAGTCGCTAGTGTTACCATTGGTAAGTTATAAAGAAGTGTTATACTGGTCGCGCAAATGGGAAACACAACTTCTAGAGTTGACGCGCAAAACGTGGTCGGGTGATCTACGTCATATAGGCCATGTTTTTTTTATTGCTAGTGGGGTGGGACTAAGTCCGTTGTACTGCGGCCACTTCTGGCCTATTGTACCAGCCCCAGATGATAGGTGAGGGTGATTGTGGAGCAATTGGCGGAATGAAGATTGGCAGGGGAAACCGAAGTACTCGGAGAAAACCCGCCCCAGCGCCACTTTGTCCACCACAAATCCCACTTGACCAGACCCGGGATCGAACCCGGGCCGCCGCGGTGGGAAGCCAGCGACTAACCGCTTGAGCTATGGTGCGGCCTAGGCCATGCTTGTTTACTGTTTTTAAGAGTGATAATAGAATTTGTCGACGCTGTGCGCAGAGGCATATCCTTCTCTGTTCTTCCTTTAGTCTCTCAGTAACGGTGCGCCTGCTCTAAGAGACCTGGGTCGTGTTGCACTGTTGTCTTGTACGGTGCACATGTTACTGACATGTAAAGGCAAAATGAGGGAACTTTGGAGATGTTATCATTGAACAACACTTATTATTATAACATCGAAATACTGGAAACATGTACATTTTTTTATTTACATCATTTGATGTACACTGTTTCTGTTACCGCGATTGGAAAATATGTAAACAAACTCCCTTGTTTTACTCCGCAAGCCAACTATACCGACCGAGCCACCGCCGTTTGTCGGCGAAGTTAGTGACAACTTTAGCGGATAGAGGGTGTCTCGCGTGGTCAGCGCAACGAATCCCCACGGCCGTTAATTTCGGTTTTCTAGACCGTAGCCGCTATTTCCTTGAGATAGCTCCCCAGTTATCTCACGAGGCTGAGTGGACCCCGTTCCAGATCCACTACTTGTCAGAAAATCTGGAAGCCCCGGGATTCCAACACGGGACCTCAGGGTTTGTAGCCCGGAACTCTGACCAGTAGACCACAGAGGTGGAAAACATATACCACTTCTTAATTTACATCGATTTAGTTCTCAGTTTAACGTTATTTATTACATGACCGGTAAGAGGCAAAATGGCGGACGTCTGCATGACATTTAAGGGAACAGAAGCTGCGCTTGTATATCTGCGCGCAGCATGGTGTAAAATCTGAAGGAAGAAAAGTTAAAATAATATGACAGCCAAACATTTTCTATGAATTAGTATTTATAACCATCTGAGTTGGTTGGCCTGTGCACGCAGCTCCAAATTTTCCGTAGCTTGTTAGGGAATACTAGTTCCTGATTTACGCGATGTTTTTCAGGAACGCATTAGCCGCGTAAATCGAGAAACGACTGTCCTGCACCGAAGAATTCCAATTTTCCAAATGCGTGTTTCGCGATGTCGCATACCGCATTGACCTTCATCTTTATTTAATGCAGATACAAAGCGAAGAATTTAGTTGTGCGCATATTGTTATAAACTTAATTGACCTGCAGATAATTTATACAGCATAATCAGAGGTTTTTGTTCTCTATTTTTAAATAATGTAATTTATCCTAGGGTTAGGGAAAAGTGTGTCAGATAAAGTTATTAGATACTAATGACCTATTCAATTTTCTCTGTGGTTCTGTATGTGTGTGAAACTTATTCTCTGACATTAAGGGGGGACTGAGGATGTTTCAGAACAGGGTGTTGAAGTGAATAGGGACCAAAGAGAGATGAAGTGACATTAGGTTGGAGAAAACTGCATAATGAGGAGCTTCATAACTTGTACTCTTCTCCAAGTATAATTAGAATGATCAAGTCAAGGAGGGTGAGATGGGCAGGGAATGTAGCACCAGTGAGGGAGAAGAGGAATGTACTCGTACGTAGGATATTAGTGGGAAGTCCAGAAGGAAGGAGACGACTGGGAAGACGAAGACATAGGTGGATGGACAATATTATAATAGATCTTAGATTGATAGGATGGGATGGTATGTACCGGATTGATCTGGCTGAGGATAGGGACCTGTGGAGGGCTCTTGTGAACAGGGTAATGAACCTTTGGGTTCCATAATTTGCTGGGTGTTCTTGAGTGGCTACACGGTTGGCGGCTTCTCAGGAAGGACTCAGGTCCATGAGTGAGTGATTCATTTTTACAATGTAATTTTTCATGTACAAATTTCGAGCTCCCGTTTTGGCATATCCTCTCTTTATGCTTAATTATTCATGATTTATTTAACCATGCTGTTATTATCTCGGACTTCATAACGTCGAATTGTAGTTTGATGGTGAGCGAAGAATTGGAAAGAATGCAGAACGAAACGGTTGTGGGCTTCGAGGTTACTTTCCGGCATTGCCTTCACTGTCTGAGGAGATCCGCGAGGAACCTCAGGGCGTGCGGTCTCTGGAACCTGCGGAATTCGGAGCACAAGGTTCTGTCTATAGGCCTGTGATATTTTCCATCTTTTGCTATATACTCATACATTCTTACATCTGTGTAATTTACTTTATATCTACACAATGTGTCCAGGTTCTGTTAGGACTGTGTTCCTTAAAAATACAAGCGTGAATTATTTTCAAAATTTCACTCTTTTTATTCAAAATAGTCTGCATCAATACATAGCTGGAATCGATTTAAAAGTTTTCGAAAACAGTCACTGTAGTCCTTTTGTGGAATCGCATTTAAAACTGCGGTACATTCCCTTTGGATGTCCTGGATGGTGTCGTGACGGTCTCCTTTCATCACCAACTTAAATTTAGGGAATAACCAGAAATCTGCTTGAGCCAAATCTGGCTAATACGGAGGATGATCAAGGACTGTGATCCCTTTTCTGGCCAAAAAATCGCGGACGATATTCGTTTTGTGGGGTGGGGCATTGCCGTGGAGGAACAACCAGAAATCTTGCTCTCGATATTCAGGTCGAATTCGAAGAATTGTCGCCCACAAACGATTGAGGACTCCGAGATAATAATCAGAATTCACTGCTTGACCTTCTGGCAGAAATTCCTCGTGAATGATTCCTTTGGAATGAAAGAAAACGGTTTGCAGTGTCTTTACTCGACTCTTTTGCATGCGCACATTCTTTGGGCTCAACCACGCTGCCCTCTGCCGCTTTATGAGAGGCTCATATTGAAAACACCATGTCTCGTCACCAGTAACAATCGATTTTGTAAATTTTATATCACTTTGGGCCGACCGTAGCATGTCTTTGCAGTGTTCCACTCTGGCATGTTTTTCATCGCCTAACAGCGCGTGCGGTACAGACCGCACACAGACCTTTCGTTTGCCCAAATCCTCGGTCAAAATTTGATGCACAGTACTTTTTGGTATTCTCAAAAGCTCCTCGATGAGTCATGCAGAAACAAATCTGTCTGATGCAAGGATTTCGGTCACTTTTTCACATCTTCTTCAGTGCGATTTGTTCTCGGCTTTGATGCAAGTGGAGCGTCTTCAATGTCCTCCCTGCTGTCACGAAATACAGCATACCATCGAAAAATGTTCGAGCGACTCAAACAATCACTACGGTACACACTTTTCNGACCGCACACAGACCTTTCGTTTGCCCAAATCCTCGGTCAAAATTTGATGCACAGTACTTTTTGGTATTCTCAAAAGCTCCTCGATGAGTCATGCAGAAACAAATCTGTCTGATGCAAGGATTTCGGTCACTTTTTCACATCTTCTTCAGTGCGATTTGTTCTCGGCTTTGATGCAAGTGGAGCGTCTTCAATGTCCTCCCTGCTGTCACGAAATACAGCATACCATCGAAAAATGTTCGAGCGACTCAAACAATCACTACGGTACACACTTTTCATCATTTCGCACGCTTCTCCGGCTGTTTTGCCTAACTTCAAACAAAATTTGATGCTCTCTGTTCAACCGCCATTTTCCGACGAGCGTCAGAACAGTACTGTTACATTCAAGGTCAGGACACATGATGCAGCGATGCTTGCGCTTTGAAATTATAGACAGCCACAGCTGAAACTTCAAGAATCTTAACGTCACAACTCGCCAACAGTTGACATTTCACGCCAAATTAAAAGAAAAATGAGTCCTAACGGATCCTGGACACACCGTGTATATCTTAGTCGGTATTTATCTTTCGTTTCTAGTCATACGGGATGTAACTGAAAGGTGCGGACAATCTCTGGACACGAGTTCCACATACAAAACTGCCCCGCCATCCTCGAACGGATGGGGCAGTCCATGATGAGACGTGTCGAGGCGTGTATTGAATCTCATGCAGGACATTTTCAGCACTTATTATAAATGTAATATTTCTTCCGTAACTCACAAATTAAATGTTCCGGATACATATTCATATGGACATTTCTTCTTGTTTTTGTAGTGTAACTCGTGCCCAAAATTTGTCAGCACATTTCAGTTACACTTTGTATATTAATTCTTTCAGCCGTGTAATTGACCTTGTTTCCCTCTTACGTCATATCAATTCTTCTTGTCTTCTCATGCATAAGCAACGACGGGTCATAAAGGTCTCATTGCAGCTGGTTATTCTTCTGTTCTGTTATTGACCCAATATTGATGTCCCAGAGATTTACTTTTATCATTTGTGAACCGATGCCTTAGGTACAGCCATGTTAAGGCATGGTAACAGAAGCCTAAGGTTCCACAGCACCGATACAAGTTTCTGCCATTGACACAATCCTGGGCCAATACCACTTATGATCCTCACGGCCTTTCTTCCTTCCTTCCTGTAGAACCATCTTATCCTTCCATTTCCTCTTCGGTCCTCCAAATGGGTGTGTTCCGGAAATGCAAAGATTATGAGTTCTCAAGACTGAATGGTAAGAGGATTTGCCTATCGATCGATGACATGGGTTTTAGCGGCTGAACTCAGTTGTTGAATAGATAGCATTCCTGTTTCATATTCGCCAGATCCAGTGTTCAAATCTCGGCTCGGAGACAAGCTATCTTGACTGGAATCTTTTGTTGGTTTTCCTAAGTATTCCTGGAAAATACCGGGATAACAGCGTAAATTGTCTTGACCACTCCATTTCATACTTCTGACAGTTTATCATTCATTAATAGTTCTTTCATTCTCCGGAATGAAATGTAAGCTGAGAAAATTAACTCCGTGGCATGTAGTCCGCAAGCGAACTGTACCGATCGAGCGACCACCGCTTGTCGGCGAAGTTAGTACCAACTTTGCGGATAGAGGGTGTCACGTGGTTAGCGCAGCGGATCCCCAGGACCTTTAATCTCGGGTGTCTAGACCGGAGCCGCTATTTCCTTGAAATAGCTCCTCAGTTATCCTCACATGGATGAGTGGAACCATTCCAGACCCACTACTTCTCAAAAGATCTGGTAGCGCCGGGAATCGAACCCGGGATCTCTGGATCTGTGCCAGGAACTCTGATCACTAGACCACAGAGACGGTCCGAGAAATTTAGTACGTCGTTAAATAAGCTGAGAGTAGTAACCGCAGCAATTAGACAGTGAATTCTTTCGGTGCCTTGCGTGGTGTCGATGTGGGTGTAATGATAGCGTAGGTCGGGGCTATTAGGGTTACTCGTTTATGTGCGCAGGCGAAAGCTGCTCGTGGCCTCTTATTGGCTTACTGAAATTTCCCATCGTCTTGTTATATTAGGTATAAAACTAGCGTACTGTATATTCATTTAGAATATTGTCATATATGCTGCCATGAACATGCCATTCTCGTCCTTAATGCATTGTTCATATTTTCGAGAATGATATGCACGTTATGTTTCTAATAAGACCCATGCTGAAACTAATTACTTAGTGTTCCGTGTTTCACTCTGTACGGTCTCAATAACATTTTGCACCCGCTTGTGTCACCGTGGTAATTTCAGATGACCACCTAATTCTGGATCGGCACGTGTTTTAAAAACATATGACTTTAATTGAAAACATTTAAACCTGTTTACTGTCTTTTTCAAATATAGGTCGCACGTGTAAAGCTGGAACAGATAAACTAATGAATGTTCTAAAAATACGCTAGATGAATGGTCTTATTCTAGCTGCAGCAATACCTTGTGTCGTATTTCTCCTAATATTGTCCGCCTACGACTATAGTCCTCTTTTATAAAACTCAGAATATTAAAGGGAACTTGTTCATATAGTTCTTATACCGGTCTTACATTTCTTCGAATAAGTATTAAGATTCAAAGATACAGAATTGTAATGTTATCTGGTGTTTCGTGTTGTCACATGTGTGGGTGACTACAGACGGGTTTTGGATTGGATGATCGAATTTATTAATACTTTATTCACACACGCACAACTTTGGGACTACAGGCATTAGAGTCCTATCGCTATTTTACATACTGCCACGTGTAGGGTGGCACGCGTGGCGAATAATTGTGGGTTCTAGTTCGGATGATTGGATTTATTAGCACCTTGGTTACAATAAACAGAACTAACCGTTTTCGCGCCTCCTCTTTACCAGTGTCACAATGTAGAAGGTAAAAGTTATCCCTGTAACAGACCGTGGAGGCCCATAGGGTTATAAGACGTCGAGGTTCCCACATTTTCTAGACAGTCGGCTGATAGATGGCGATGAGGTTGTTAGCGTAACGCGCCGGCCCCTCGTAACCCCCAAGAAGATCCCTGGTACTCACTTCTGTTAGAGGTTGAGTAGACCCCAGGGCCATAGTGCGGCTGGAAGGATTACGGCGATTGAAGAATCCAGTGACATCGGAAATCGAACCCGTGACCTTCCGGCTTGTATAATAATGCTGAAACAACTACGCTACCGCGTGCCCCCGAATTTCACAATGCATGTAAACTAACTTTAAAGTAAATTTGAAATTAAAGTTTATTCGATTAATTAATATGGAAAGAAATTCTGAAGGAGGAATCGAATTACATCCAGAAGTTTTAACTTTCTTTTTATAGCTAGTGGGGTGGGACTAAGTCCCTTGTAATGCGGCCACTTCTGGCCTATTGTAGCAGCCCCAGATGATAGGTGAGGGTGATTGTGGAGCAATTGGTGGAATGAAGATTGGCAGGGGAACCGAGGTACTCGGAGAAAACTTGTGCCAGCGCCACTTTGTCCCGGTCCGCCGCGGTGGGAAGCCAGCGACTAACCGCTTGAGCCATGGCGTATTTTTTTTAAATATTTTTGGTTTTCTTTGTTTTGTCTGCGGAACGAAATGGAAAGCAGAGAAGTGACATGTTCTAGAAGAAGCTTTTAGCTTACTTAGAGTGTCACGAACATGCGTGACCTAACAACTGCTTACGAGGGCGATGCAAGTAAAAGTAGTTTGCTATAAGACCTACAGTCCTTACTCTCCCTTCGTACACGTCACCAGACTTTTTTTATTACATGTACAAAGATAATGGGGTTTGGTGTGAAAGGCAGAATAAAAGAGACCACTGAGAAGACCAAGACATAAGCGGCTGGATGATATTAAAATGGTTCTTAGAGAGATAGGATGGGTAAGCATGTGTTGTAGCCTTAATGGTAAATTTAGAAACTTGAGGAAACATCTGTTTACAGCGATGGTTCTGCGATTCTTACAATGGTGACTATGAAAATTCTATACATCATGCTACAAGTCGGAAGGTCGCGGGATCGTTTCCCGATGGGGTGTGGATTTCTCGATTGACCTAATTTTTCCAGCCGCACTATGACCCTGGGCTCGACTCAGGTTCTAACAGAAATGAGTACCAGGAATCTTCCTGGTGGGTAAAGGGCGGCCGGCGCGTAAGGCTGACAACCTCACCGCCATCTCTGAGCCGATTGTCTAGAAAATGTGGGAGTCTCGACGTCTCCAATCCTATGGGCCTTCACGGCTTGTTACGGGGATAGCTACGTTTTATTTGTTACCTTCCGTCTGTCGGTTATGCTTGTGGTGGAATTAAGAGAGAACTCAGTACGTAGTTAATCAGTAGAACTGAGTTAGCTTCAAATATCGTATCATTATTTTGGAAACATGAGATATAGGAAATAAGGGTTTGTGTTTTCCTGATTTGTTTCGTGAAACACAAATAAGTTTGGAAATTGTGTATTTTGTTTCAGGTAAAGGATATTTTGAAATATGGGAGAAAGTTGTGTCTCGCGAACAACAAAAAGCTAAAACTAAATACATGCGTAAAAGTACGTGTATTTCGATTTTAAGATGTTGACATAGAGGGCGCGCCATTTAGAAAATCTTGTGAAAAGAAATTTGAATAGACAAGAAAAGTGTGCATATTCGCTTGCCTTAAGGTTTGGCGTGTGCCAACTTACAGTTTGTGGTGAACGTATGCTTAAAAGTCAAGCTAAAGTTTTGGTATTCATAATGAAGTACACACCTTAAAGACGCATTGAGGAATAGGTTCCTAACATTCTTAGCCTCCGGTATTAGATGCGTGTGGGCAGGAAAAGTTCATATTTTGACCGCTTTATCCCTGGAGAAAGAGACATTTGTACCAGTTGTTGAATAGGAGGCTGGGTGGGCCCCAGAGCCGGTTTGGATGCTGTGAGAAGGAGATAAATCTCTTACATCTGCCGGGAATCAGACAGGAATTTCTCGGTCTTTCAGCCTCAAACCTAGTTCCTGTTCCGACGGAACCAAGTTTGACGTGTTGTGCTTATGTGTTCTTCTGCGATTCATGTCATCTCTGGCTTCCCAGTCTCCATTTCGTATTGCTTTCCAGTCTTGACGCCCAAGATCTGTTGCTTCACTTGTTGTTCTAACCGGTTTCAGTTTGTCTTGTCTCTGTCACATTATTTTCCCTGCTGGAGTAGTGCAGCGTCAGTTTTTATATCTTAGCCTCGTTTACTTTCTTGGCGCGGAAAGTAGCCATGTTGCATCCCCATGCTGTCTGTTTATGTGGCATATTTGTGCGTCCATGTCTGTATAATCCCCCTTTCAGCTTTTGAATCATCTCATTTTTCAGGAAACTTGGTTCGGACGTTATGCCATTGGAGAGCATTCAATTCCGTCATTTAATTTCATACGATCATTAATACCAACATTGAGGCACTAGAACTTGTGAGATTGGAGAGCTACTGGCCCCACTTAACATGGGGTTCTGATATGTATGGTAACAGTTTTTAAAACGTATTCAACTTTTCTATCTGCATTTTTTGTACAGTGTAAAATAACAAGCAGCACATCGGCCATGCTAAGTATTTCTGTTGTTCGTTGGTGATAACCATTGAGCCGTTTGAGTCAGACGTCTTAAAATCGTTAGTTTCACATTATGTTTGGAATTTATTTGTAAATGAATAATTGCAAAGATGGCGACGGCGCGAAACGTCCAGGTTGTATTCGAGAAATTGCACGTAGATCTTTAATAAGTTCTTCACAAAGACATAAAGTTAAAAGCAAATATTAAGTTATTAGTAGGCATAAATATGTGCGAAATAGAAATGCAGGATTTTGGGCCCTTTTTATGCCAGTTGTATGGGGTATCTCTCTCTCTCTGCTGTTATCTGTCGCATATCTGAATTTCTTATGCAATAATTTTCGATACCTTAGAAGTCATGCGTATGCTTTCCTCAGAACCCTGTCGGTTTTGAAGAAAACGGCGATGTCTAATGCCATTATGACGTTTTTCTGAGTAATAAAGAGATTAAATAATTACGTTCTTCTGTTCACAGAAAACGGCCTACTAAGTTACGAAAATCCGAATTATCATCTGGACCCAGCGAGGTTGGATGATGCTCTGAACTCAAACACAGACCAGCTGTATGACGATCTGTACCACGAGTTGGATGCTGTGTGCAATTTGGCAGTAACCCGTGCAACTGGGAAACAGACTTCACAGGGTCCACAGCAAGGATCAGCTGGAGGAGGTACGCCGGGCCGGAGAGGCTACGCGGCCCTTGACATCGGCTCCATGGGTGTGGACGTCACCACGGGACCAGTCACTAACTTGGACACTACCTCCACAACAGACACAGACAACCATAACAACAGGTAAGCACTGTCCACCACAGTCTCCTGACTTCACTTTTAGCCATGCTGTTAAACGGACAACAACTGGAACATCTTGGAGTGTAGGCTATGCCTTGGGTGAGCAACCTTATGGAAGAGAAGTCCTGGTTGTTCAAACGAGATCTCTGGTATGGTGATTTTGGCTCCCAGTGTTGGTAATAGATTATAGTATTATAGTATAATGATCAACGTACGTCTATGATGTCGACAGAACCTCGCGGATGATCTAGATACAGTTTAGCAACAACGTTGACAATAAACATTGTGTTGAGACTCATGAACAAAGTAGACTTGCAGTGGTCGCTTTCAGTAAAGGGCTGCAAGGGACTGTCCCAGCAAAATGCTCGTATATAAAATCTGATAATCACCACAGAGAAGCTTGGTCACTAAGAATAATGAATGTAAAGCAAGAATATGTCTGTAAAAACTTTTGGTTGTGTATGTTCTTGATAATGCCCCTTTGTTATTTTACACACTGAGTTTCATAAACGGCACTTATGAGTTATGGTCTGACTTGCCGTTACCAGTGTCCAGCCTTTCCTCCCGGGATGTTCTTTTCGCAAAAGAAAACTCACTGCATTTATTTCTGATTTGGCGTTTTCTGGATTCACCCAACTCTGGATAGTGTGACATGCCCCTGTGGAGACGGTAATGATCCTTAGGCTCCATGAAATGTAGGACGTTTCTTGACAAGTTCTCAAAAATGACTCAATTGCAACATTTGCTTAGTATTTATAAGGAAGTAAAAAGGCAAAAGGCAAATTTGGTTTGATAATGTTCACGTACATTATAATGTACTTTATAATGATTGGTTAGATTCCTTCCAGCAATAAATATACATGACGATGAACTGTAGATGAAAACTCGAAAATAAAATCGGATTAAAACCTTTACTACAACATTGTACCAACGTGTTTGTGTATGATAGTTTATTGTAACTGTTGTGTAATGTCCTTGTTTTTAAAGCCTGTCTCGTCTGCTGTTCCAGTAATTGATCTGACTTCTATTTTTTGTTCAACAAGCTTTTATGTTTTGCATTGTTCCAGTATTATTTACGTGAAAACTCATTTGGATGACAAATATATCGTGGGCATGTATGTCTATCACAAGTACCGGGTGTCCGGATGAAAGGTATCCAAAATTAAAAAAAAAATATATCTCGGAAACTAATTGTGATACACGTATCCGGTTTATGTCATCAAGAAAGAAAACTCTGATTTTTTTTCATACCCGGCTTACGCGCATACGCTGCCACATTTTTACCACCATGTTTGGAATCACCTGAACAGAGAGATGGCTGGGATATGAATTGGCAGAGGTGGACCAATCGCTTGGCCTCCTAGGTCGCCAGATTTAACCCCAGTGGATTTTTTCTTGTGGGGTTCTGTGAGAAACATTGTTTATCAGGTTAAGATCAACGACCTTCAACACCTGAAAGACCGCATAAAGGTACGGCAACATCGAACATGCTTCAAGCATGGATATTTGTCGTACCACCAAGGGAGCCTATATTTAAATTTATTGAGGAAGTTATGTACTCAGAAAAGAAACGTTCATAGTTTCCCTTTGTACTGGTGTGACCCATTAATGTGTATAATAAATTCTTTCTGAGATATAATGAATTTATTTTGGATACCTTTCATGCGGAAACCCTGTATTATTCCAGATTTCCCGTTCAATTCACATGTACAGGAAAATAACGCTGTGTTAAGCTTGTCATTTACTGAGGAATGCTGTTCTGTTAGTGACAATAATGTTGGTATGATACAGATGTACATGGGTTTCATGTGTATCCATGGCTGAATAAATTAAACGAATTCTGTTGTTTTTCCCCCTGTTATAAACGAGAACACAAATAATGTGAATACATGTGTGTAAGCCACTACCCAGAAGGGCTATTATCCCTCCTACCAACCCTTTATTCTGGGATTTGTTAATATTAAAACTGCCCTTTCCAGTGTCGGCTAAAACGACTGTATGGGACTTCAGATAAAATTAAAAATATTTGATGAAGATAAGCATTGCTGGAATTAGAGTCATACTGTCTCATCAGGGGAGTCATGGTTGGTTTGTATTGCTCTCACGAGAGGTCTGGGAATCGAATCTCGCTCTCAGTTATCTACAGTGAGTGGAGACCGTTGTATTAAATACGATTTTCAGGCGCAGTGGATGCGATTGGAAAGATCGTATTAGCCCCTAACAGTGTTACGGACTGAGTACAAATTGTGAAGCTTCTTGTTACATAATTGCCCCAAACACCAATAGTAATAAACTCCATGAAACCCAGAAGCTAATAGTTTATGGGCCAGTCAAGATATCCTCCGTTTATTAACCTACTTTTTGCTATTTTGAAAAGTGAAAGCAGGCTGTTGAAGTCACCTTGCTCTCTGTGTCTGTCTGTCTGTCTGTCTGTATGTATATGCTCGCCAACAACCTCTGAACGCCTGAACCGATCTTTATGAAACTTGGTATGTGTGTCATGCCACCTGAGGCCTTCTCAAATGCGTACTTCATAAGTCCCCTCCATCAGTAACATCAGCACTGCAGCCTTAAATTACTTCAATGACTGAACAGATCTTCATGAAACTTGGCATGTAAATTACGCCACCTGTAGCCGTTTCAACGGCGTACTTCATAAATCACTCTGACCAGTATTACCAACATTGCAAGATGTCACATTGCCTTTTATCGACTTCATTACGCTTGCATACAAAAGTTTTCTTCTTCTGCTTCTTTCAGATACCCAAATTGTACTGAAAGGAAAGTAGGCACTTAGTTATTCACATACTTTTTTTTTGGGGGGGGGGCGACACGATTGTCCGTTACCTTGTTCACAAGAGTCCACCACTTCTCCCTCTGTTCTATAGCAGATAAATCCAGTCCAGAGACTCATAACCTAATTCGTTACATAATTGATATTAACTTTCCGCTATCTGAGTGTAAATGTCCGAAGCGAACTCTTCTGTTAAGTATTTTCGACCAATATTTTATATGCATTTCTAATCTCTCATGCCTCTCCCATATTGTACTCTGTATGACTATTCTAATAGTGGCTGACGAAGAGCAGGTCCACCATTGTGGAGCTCCTCATAATGTAATTTTCTCCGGTTTCCTCCCACTTTTTCGCATTTAGGTCCAAATGCTCTCCATAGCGTCTTTTTAGCATGTTCTTCCCTTTCTGTGTTCATGCCTTATGGTGTGAGACGAGGTTTCAACCGTATAGATGAGAGTTCTGAAGGTTATGTATACGTCTGCATCGCACAACGGGGGGAATTAATCTTATAGGGAATTTTAAAAGAGAATGTTGGGAGAGCTGGGATTTGTTATTAGCATGGATCAAACAGAGCTCACCAAAGAACATTTTTTAATGTATAGCCAGAATATAGATGAATAACGGCAAGGCCCAGAGTTTAATCGTTGTTAGATGCAGAGAAGGGCGTGCCATAGCTCAGGCGGTTACTCGCCGGTTTCCCACCGCGGCGGCCCGGGTTCCGGCACAGTTCAGGTCATTTGGAATTTGTGGTTGAAAAAGTGACACTGGGGGCAGGGTTTCTTCGAGTGCTTGGTTTCCCCTGCCAATTCTAATTCCACCGACTACTCCACATTCGTCTTCTATCATCTGAGGCTGGTACATTAAGCCAGATAGAGGCCGACGTACCGAATGGACTCAGCCTAACTCCACCTCAAGAAACTGAAAAATGTAGAGAATGATTTACAAGAGCTACAAATGAAAATATGGAGGCAAGAGACATATAACTGAGAAAAAGAAACCGCATCTCCTTACAAGAAGGCAAGATTCTTAGAGGATCCTAGATCCAAAGAGTAAATAAAAAATATAGACAATAGAAGGGCGAGATATTTCTGAACTGAATGGTTGAAAGCTTTTCCCGAATTCAATCCGCTCTTAGTTTCTTCACGAATGTAATATTGGTGTTTATTATCGTTTGAAAATAAACACATAATAACAATAATAATAATAATAATAATCCGTGAAACGGTGTTTTGTATTGCATACCGTAATGCATGTTACGAACCTGATTATTTTGCGTAATGAATACTGTATTTCCTTATGAGAGTACGTTGTGTGTCTCCTGATCTCTGTTGCTCAAGTACTGCGGGGGTAACTCACCGCAAGGTAACATTAGTTTTCATGTTGAATAAGTATAATTTGGTGCAGAAGGTGGCGCCAAGAGCACAGAAAGCAATCAGCAATTTGTCACGTTTCATATGAAGTTGCCCACCGCTCCCTCACTGCATCCTGCTTTCTCATATAACGCCGACAGCTACGTGCCTTGAGTTTCATCAATTTCAGCCGTCTTAAGGGTTCATGAAGTCAATTTTAGAAATGATTCGGTAGAGATGTTCTTTCTGTTTTAGATTATCGGACAAGGAAATGTTCTCTTGTTACGATTCATGACAGAACATCATTTTTTATGAATCTGTATGTGTTTTTATGTATGTTGATATCTCGTCCCCAGGGTGCAAGGGAGAAGCATAATATAAAGACATGTAATAAAACCTTAAGAAAAGTGTCAACATTCAGATATTTTGGAATTAGAGTAACAGTTTTAATTACATTCATGACAGAGAGCAGATGTAATTCTTTGAAACGCTTACTGCAATTCAATTCAGAATCACTTTTATTTCCATGTGTAACCTGAAAGCGTATATGTTAAACATAAAAAAAATATTAGATTATTAGATACTGACTATGTGTGAAAATTGTGTTTTTATATTGGTACCATGCAAATAATTTATATCTTAGTGATGACTTCTATTTTGATAGTACACTGATTTCAACAATTGACGTCAAATAGTGCGTGGACATAGATTCTAGGCCTCATGTGTGTGGTGCTTTTTAATATTTGTCTTAACGCTCGCAGATGGTTTCTGTTGTACTTGGTTTATATATCCTATCTTGTGTTGGCGCTGGTGTTCGGAGATAGGGCCCAACTGAATAGGTTCTACCTGAGGACAGGGATAGAATCCAGTCTCCGAAACATTGTGTGTTTTAAATAAAAGAAGGGTTATGGAGAATGTCCAGAAACACAATAACTGTATAAGAAACTACAATTCACTATTGTTTGGTATTTCCGTGTAATTAGTTCTCTCGCATTGAAAGAATAACACAAATTCAGAGCGAATAGTTAACGCTGTGTAGTCCGTTGCTTGCTGTTACCTGTTTCACGCTGGTTTCTTACTTTATTCTTCGACTCTGAAGGTGGAGGCAACATGTTCTTCCGAAACGTCAGTTGGCTTTCAACTGACTACACGGCGTTATTTCCCAGACGATAGTACTCTTCATAACCACCGCTGTGAGAACCTCAAATCCTGCAAATTCTGGTCTGTTGAAAAGAGCGATTATTTACTTGGGGGGGGGGGGATTTTATGATGCTGTCAGTTTCTGGACCATAATGACTTCTGAATCAGATACTGGAAAAAAGTGGCCATAGCATAATTACGATATTTTCTTAGAATTTGCCTGAAGGCACTGAAGAAAGGCACGAGAAACGTCAGCCAGTATCAATTGTAACCCTACCGAAATTCGAACTCCAGTAACTTCGAAATAGGCCGCGCCATAGCTCAAGCGGTTAGTCGCTGGCTTCCCACAGCGGGGGCCCAGGTTGGATCCCGTGTCTGGTCAAGTGGGATTTGTGGTGGACAGAATGGCTCTGGGGCGGGTTTTCTCCGAGTACTTCGGTTTCCCCTGCCAATCTTCATTCCACCAACTGCTCCATCATCATAATCACCCGGGGCAGGCTACAATAGGCCAATCAGTGGCCGCCGTGCCGAGTGGGCCCAGTTGGAGTCCACCCCCCACTAAGCTAATTAGAAAAAATAAAAAAGAACTTCGGAATACAAGTGAGAAGCGTCAGCGCTTCAACTTTCACGTTGCCTAGAATTAGATGGGAAAATAATATTAAAAAGAGATCGTTGATGAGGTGTGGGCGAAATTAAACTTGTTCTGAATGCGATCAAATATCTGACTTGCAAACGAGATGAACCATAGAGGAATTTCTTAAAAAAGCCGCATAACTGTGTGAATTTTACAGCGTAAACCCTGCAACATTGAGTTTCATAGTTTCCAATTTTGCGTCCGAATTATAAATTCTGGACTGAAATCTGTCACAAGTCTGCGTCATGCACTGCAACATTATCGCACTTCGCTCATTACGTGTCAGTACTGATGTGATACCAATCCGTCACGTGCATCTGTGGCAGACAATTGAAAATATCGACACCTCGCAGCGCTCTGCTCACTCAGGCCTGCATCTACTACCATCATAAATCAGTCATATCAGTTATAGCTACCGCCTTTAGCGCCCAGATTACGCTGTCCCGCATTACACTATTATGAGAGAAGTTGCCGCCGTGTTAAGGCGCATGTAACAGGGCCTCTCTTTCCCTGTTGCTCCCATTTTGGAACATAGGGCATTGGTGAAACGCTTTGTTTCACCTCAGTTTCGTATTCCTGAGACAGTCGGTAGGACTCAGTGGGTGGGTGATAAACCCGTCACAAGGGCACCACCGACACAGAACAACACAAACACAGAATAAACGCAGACACTATGCCTTAAGTGGGATTCGAGCCCACGATCCCAGTGATCGAGCGAACGAAGACGGTTTATGGCTTAGACCGCGCGGCCACTGTGCTTGGCATGTATCAGGGTAGCATCTGTTACATTATTCCTCTCATTGGCGTTGTACTTTGCTGACGCCTTCACAGTTTTTTAAAAAATGCCCTGTTTGCCTCGCCGAGCCTGTTCGCATGTAACAGCTCGAGAACCACTGAAGAAATTCATTTGAAATTCGATGTCGAGATTTGCTAAATCTTAGTCGACGCATTCTAATTTTGGAGTATCGTAATACAGTAATAGACACTTTACATGTTATTGAATGATACGTCGAAGCCGACGTTTAATGCGATCTTCCAATAATAACACGCACAAATAATCATTCTTAAACTTATCTACACCAAAATATCAGTGATCACAGAATAGATAGACTTAAACAGAAGACTGTTCGCTTGTTCGTGATCTACATAATTTAGGTTCATGCAATGTTGACGCTCGACGTTTTGTTGCTGTGATAACCCGAAATTACATATTGACTAATGAGTCTGACTCCTGCAAATTTTTTTTATAATGTATGGATAACTGTCCTGACGTTCTAGAATAAATACACATATCCAACTCCCATGAGCTAGCTGTTCTGTGCATTTTGTTTTAGAATATACTCCTCAATATTACGAAAGATAAAGTATTTCATATTCTTGTATATCCTGTCTCAGCTGCGCCTCTGCCCTTCCTACAGCTTTGTACTTAAACATGGCCAGAGGCGAAAGCAACCGGCATTCAGACCAAATCCAAAATCAATCTGAACCCAACGGGACGTTAAGAAGGGATGTATGGAACGTGGGACCGTATTGGACGTTTGATATTGAAAGGCGTTTCAACTTGTGCGTTGCCATGTTACATTGGATATGCTTCCGAATGAAATTCCTGCTTTGTGTTCAAATAGTAGATCTATCAAATATGGCATATAAAGTTTTTTTTTATTAGTTGAAGACTGTCGACTTGAACGTTGGGCAACATAGAATTTATATTGGACAGGTGAAGGTAAAAAATGGTAAAGCTAACCATATTGTTAATTAAAATGGACGCCTTGAAGTTATCTTCAGGGGTGGAGGTATAGATTCGATATATTTTTTTTTTTAGTTTCTTGAAGTGGGGTGAAACTGAGTACACTTGGTATGTCAGCCACTGTTTGGCCTATTGTACCATTCTCGGATGATAGATGATAAGTATGGAACATTCGGTGGAATGAGAATTGGCAGGGGAAACCGAAGTACTCGGAGGAAAACTGCCCCAGTGCCACTTTGTTCACCACAAATCCCACATGACCTGGGATCAAACCCCGGCCGCCGCGGTGGGAAGCCAGCGGCAAACTGCCTGAGCTATGGTGCGGCCCGAGGTGAAGGTATAACTCATACACTCTGTGAATAGTCAGCAACGAACGAAATTATCAAGAATGCGGTGTTCTGTGATGTGGCGCCGTGTAGATCCTGTGTGAACTGACGTTTAGGAGGAACGTATCGCTTCCATCTTCAGAGTAGAAAAATTCGCGAGCGAGGAACCAGCTTGAGCAGGTGGCTGCAGACTGAGTCACCAGTCGTAAAAACACCCGACTGTGGCAAACGTTTCACTGATGACAAAGAAGTTGAAACGGAGGTGCAGAAATGGCTGAGGCAAGAGCTAAAAGATTTCTGTGCTGCGGGTTTTAACTCAGTGGTGAATGTTTATCCCGGGTTCCAATATCCCATGTTTTGCGTTTTATATCCATTCATGACCTGTTTACCGGTTCTCCCTCGTATCTTTAGATTCAGAGAGTTGTAACTGGTATAGGATCCTTAGAAACCACTAGCTCAGGCCTGTTGTTTGATCGGTGTCCTGGCAGAGATTCGAACCGGATACCCCTTGAATACAAATCAGCCGCTATACTGACCTAGAGTTCGAATAGTGGCAACGCTGTGGTCTTCTTTTGGGGAAGTGCACAGTTCTGATCCCGGCCTTGACACCGACTATCCAGACTGACGTTCTTCGTGATTTTCCTCAGTACTTATAGCTAATGCCAGGGTAGTACATCTATTAGGCCAGAACTGATTCCTTTCCAATCCTTTCTAATTTATCAGTCATCCCACCATTCAACCCAGCATATATACAGTCTGTATATATGAAAAATGTAATGTATCCTGTGTGCTTAATTAAGCATAGTGTCATGACATATTTGGGAGTGGAGGTATAGCTCCACCAGTGTTGACCTCTGCACTAGATGGAGGTGGGTGGTCAGTTTCACATCCCAGCCACTTTATCCTTAAGTACAGGAGGCTGGGTGGGCTTCAGAGCCGGTCTGGACGCTGTTGAGTAGAGAAAATTTTTGATTCTGCCTAGAATCGAACCCAGGCTAACCAGCTCATAGCCCGTCGCTGTACCGACTGAGCTCTCCCGACTCCAGTATATATATAAGGAGCTGGGATAGCGTAGTCTGTATAGCGACTGGCTACGGGCTGGACGACCGAGTGGTCGGAGTTCGAGTCCCGGTAGGGTGAAAAATTTTCTCGTCTCCAAGTCGTCCAGACCGGCTCTGGGGCCCACCCAGCCTCCTATACAATTGGTACTGGGGTCTCTTTCTGCGGGATTAAAGCAGAGGGCGTGAAGCTGACCATTCAATTCAAGCTAGTTCGGAGGTCAAGAAAATGTGAATCTATACATGACTCCCCCATACGCCTTCATGGCGTAGTGCTTAATTAAGCAGAGGGATAATTTTACCCTTATATATATATATATATACAAACAAAAACAAACTCCATGGCATTAGTCCACAAGCGTTCTATACCGACCGGGCGACCGCCGCTTGTCGGCGAATTTAGTGCCAACTTTAGCGGATAGAGGGTGTCACATGGTCAGCGCAACGGATCTCCACGGCCGTTAATCTCGGTTTTCTAGACCGGAGCCGCTACTTTTCTATTCAAGTAGCTCCTCAGTTATCCTCACGAGCGTGAGTGGATCCCGTTCCAGGCCCACTACATCTCAGAAAATCTGGTAGCGCCGAGATTCGAATCCGGGACCTCTGGGTCTGTAGCCAGGAACGCTGCCCACTGGACCACACAGTTTGTCTGATATATGTTTTGGGGTACTTCACTCTTTGAGTAGGGAACATGACGGAAGGACAGCCCTGTGTATTCAGCGAGTATGACGATTTGGTTCTGTCATATGTAAAAACATATAATTTACTTTCTCATGTTGACTTGACCACATACGTCATATGAAAAAAAAATGTTTTAGACGCACGATACTGACAACGTCGCAATATAATTGCGGATACCCTAACTTGTGCCAATGTTCTCGGTTGCAAGTTGAGACGCAAATAATCTCAAACCATAGATTGTTTGGATACCCCTGTTTCGATGCATAACAAAGCACATACTGGGCGATTTATGCGTCCGGTGAACAATATTACTCGTGACCAGTTTACATACTGTGAATGATCGAAAATTAACAAGAGCTTTACTGGATAATTATACAATCATATAACTACACCATATTGTAAGTACAGTCATCAGTCATAACATTTGCAAACGTTCAGGCCTGCTCCCGTGTTGCCACCGCGGGTCATGGAGGTCGTATCGTGATCTACATAGCATTGAAATTGGACGTGCGGCCCCAGTTTCCATGTTCAGTGGTCCACACCCATTGTGACTGCGGTCACAATTCGGCATGTTGCTCTGCTCTATACGTGACATGAAACTTACATGGCCAGTGTTGAGAATAATAGAAAAGCGGTACTGTAAATGTTGGAATACTAATTCGGGCGTCTATAAGACTTCCAAATAAACATTTTTGAGGCAACATACTGAAGGAAAAGTCTTCTGTGTTCAGCGATACTCATAGCATGACCATTTTATGTTCCGTCGAATGTTTAAAACGGAGTGTAGTAATTCTACTGATGACATAATGATTTATGTTACGATCTAATGATGACATATCTACGTCATTATCTAAGGATGCCTCAACCCCAAAGCTATTTCAGGCACAATATGTTTTTGTACAGTTTTTGTAGTTATAAATGCGTTGACTGCAGCCCGAGCTGTGACTAATATGACTTAATGTTTAATTGAACATTTACTATGTCCCCCCCACGTGTAAATTACTCATATAGTATATTAAATATATAAGAGTAATGTAATGTCACCGCACGCCAATTTGCAGCGAGTTCGCGGGAAATGCGATGGACGCTCCACTTTCCGGCTTGTATGTACACTGACCGCAGAGTCTGATATCAGGTGGCGCGGTGCGTCATGCTGAAGATACTTGCCGTTTAGTTTTCAGCGACCGGTACGCTAGTGTTATATAATACTGTATTTGAACGTGATAATAATAAAACATTATTGATATTATTCCTCCCACCTTCTTTAGCTACAAACCTAAAGAATAACAAGTAAATACGTGGCCTGTAGTCCGCATGCGAACTATACCGATCGAGCGACCGTCGCTTGTCGACGAAGTTAGTACCAACTCTAGCGGATAGAGGGTGTCGCGTGGTCAGCCAACGAATCCCCGCGGCTGTTAATCTCGGCTTTCTAGACCGTAGCCGCTCTTTCCTTGAAATGACTCCTTAATTATCCTCACTAGGGTGAGTGGACCCCGTTCCCGTCGGGAATCGAACCCGGGGCCTCTGGATCTGTAGCCAGGGACTCTTGACAACTAGACCACAGAGGCGGTCAAGTACGAAATGTAATTGTACCTGGTACTTTAAAATTGCATGAGAGTTTGCCTCACTCTAAGGAATGGCCTTAGTTGTAGGGAGGTTATTGATCAGAGTGTGATGTCTAGGAGGTTTTTACCTGACAGATTGGATGACTTTTCATAAAGAGGAGTTTAAGATCTGTACTGTACATAAAATATCATTACTGTGTTCAAATGAAGGAATGTGATATGGAGACCAAGGAAGTTAGCTCAAATGGCGACTCCTCTGACACGTGTTCCGGACCTGCCGCGTTCTGATCTCGACCTGGACGGATTCCCCGCACTTTCCTCAGGCCGTCTAGGCAAATACCGTACCTGTAATGAGGCCATGACCACTGTCTTCCAAATTATTATAATATTGCCATATGACGGGGGTACTATGCTAAAAGCACAAAGGTCGCGGGTTCGATTGCCGTTGAGGTCATTGGATTTTTCAGTTGACCTAATCCTTCCAGCCGTACTATGGCCCTGGGGTCGACTCACTAACAGAAATGAGTTCCAGGAATCTTTCTGTGGAGTAAAGGGTATCCGGTAGCGTAGTTGGTTGAGGCACTATGCTACAAGCCGGAAGGTCGCTGGTTCAAATCCAGATGAGGTCATTGAATTTTTTTTTTCAATTTACCTAATTCTTCCAGCCGCAGTATGGCCTTGGGGTCCACTCAGTCTCTAACAGAATTGAGTACCAGGAATTAATTATAAATAATTTTCCTTTGGAGTAAAGCGCGGCCCGTGCGTAAGGCTGACAACCTTACCGCCATCTATGAGCCGGTTGTCTAGAAAATGTGGAACCCTCAACGTCTCACAACCCTATGGGCCTTCACGGCCTGTTACAGGGATAGCTTTACGTTTTTTTTCAACCATTTGGCGGTATATAATCTAACAGCGTCGATAAGTGAAAATAAATAAATAAATGCCATTGTTAGTACCAATTTAACATCCATCTGTTGTATCAGTAAATTTGTGAAACACAGTGTCCGCCTCTATTATAAGCATTACTTCTTGAAGGCGGAAAAGGGGACAACACTCGTAGCATTTCTCTTTCTTAACCTTGACAGTAATGGTCACCTTCACTCTCCGGCCACTGAAAACCTTCTGGTGCATACTGGATCAGTGGCTCTGAGTCGAGGAACCGATCTGAATATGGTACCAAAGAGAAAAATCTTTACTACTGCCGTCGTCAAGCTCTTTCCCAGTCACTTCACTGTTATCTGTCAGACATTAGCGTAAGTAATTACAGGTTGTATAGTAGTTGTTGGCTCCGATACTAGCCTTGGCCATGATCTACAGTTTGTTCCCGTACAAATAAATGGCTTTGGTAGTACCCATCTGGCATTGGCATACATTAGCTGACTTAGCTCCTGTGTTTTCTTTACTGAAGTACGAGGGTAGGAACTTTAATAGTGGCAACACTGCTGTAGAGACGCCATGCAACGGAACCAAATAATGTCACTTATACCACACGTTAGTTATATACCTACCTTGTCTCAGAGCAAATGGACTCTCCCTTCCCACATCACGCGCATGCGCAGTGACGAGAATAACAGAGCCTCGTCTTAGCTGGCGGTCTAATGTAGTGTTGTCACGATGTTTTCGAAACAGGAACAACGGAGTTGGATAAAGATTGAATGTGCCAGAGGCCGTACAGAACGAC
>NW_019725428.1:1620937-1633937 GCF_002891405.2 Cryptotermes secundus
GCTCGGACGCTGGGATCGAGGGTTTGAATCCGACTCAAGGCATGGATGTCTGTATATGCGTTTATTTTGTGTTTGTTTTGTCCTGTGTTTAGGTAGAGGCCTTGCGACGAGCTGATCACTCGTCTAAGGAGCCCTACCATTATGAAAAATTGTTGCGGAACAGAATGAGAAGCCAGGGCCCTGAATGGGCTGGAAGAGCCATTGGGAAAAAAGTAAGCCTCTAATGAAATCCGATTTGGTTCCAGCTACAGAATATTGAAGAGTACTGTATTATTTTGTGTGACGTTGTGTAGTCCTGTAGACGTTCATTTATATTTCGGAGGGTTATACTGTGTCAAGTTTCAGATCAGTCGCCAGGTTCATGCTGTCTGCTTCATTGTCTTATTTTTCGACACCTAAGATGGAAGTAGGCCGGTCACGGTAGCCGAGCGGTCTAAGGCATGCACTGTCTTCGCTCGCTCGGAAGCCGGGATCGTGGGTTCGAATCCCACTCAGGGCATGGATGTTTGTGTACAGGTAGAGGCCTTGCGACGAGCTGCTCACTCGCCCAAGGAGTCCTACCACATGTGTAAGATCTAGTAAACCGAAGTGAACGGAGTTCATGGAGGTAGGCCTAGGCCCACTGTGGCTGTAGTGCCAAGAAAAAAAAAAAGATGGAAGTAGTATGTACCGCCGAAACGTCTCAGTGGATTTCTACCTGACTACACGGCGTCACATTTTCGAAGATGGTACTCGTCATAGTTACCGCTGTGAGAACCTCGAATCCAATGCTGAATATTGTTTCTGCCCCATAATTTGATTGATAGCTTGCTCATGTCAGGTAAATCTGCTTAATAATATATTCATGTTTATCTGTACACATTATCTGTTATTTTCCTCATTCCTCTTCCTATACAGGGAAGTAAATTGAAATCGATATAGTGGAGCGGCACTTCCAGAGAACATTATTTCATAACGTCAAAACATGCTACTTTGTATTGAACATTACTCGCGAAGGAATGTTTATAGTGGTACTTATATAATTGGCACTGTATGTAACATACATACTGTCACGATTTTAGTGTGACTGTAGACTGATCTTGGATTGGTAATAAATATGATTACTTGCACACTTTGGCATAGCGCATGACTGCATTCTACAACTACAGTTCGCTACTATTACTACTACTACTACTACTACTACTACTACTACTACTACTACTACTACTACTACTACTACTACAACTACATACACTGTTGTCCACGGTCACGTCTTCACTGCCGTTGCTTGGTAGCGGCTTCCAACGGCGGATGTTCCCTTTCTTCTGGGTTCCCGAGTTGTCCCTGGCCTCAGCTACCAGCTTCTAACAGCAACAGCTCCCAACGACTGAACCACAGCAGTTATCTAACTCATTAGCTCATCAACCAACTCTCTCCTAAATTATTCTGCTTATAACATCTCGGCAAACGTAGAAAGTGCCGTTCCTCTGTTGCAGTCCATTTGTTGCCGTTGAAACATGTTTGTTTTCGGAGCCGTTACTTAGCCACGGCTGTTGTATAGTTGCTTATTTCGCTGTCGTTGCATATCTGCGGGTCTGCCGTAGTACATGTACAGACATACAGCTTAAGTCTAAAACGACATTTATGGGAGGGCGAAGAACAACGTAATGTAATCACGGTTGAACCTAATATATAAAAAATTCGGTGACACGAATCTGCTTATCAAGAGTGCTGTCGTTTGAGGTGTGATGCTGTTTAGTCGGGTAGAATTTCACGGATATTTCAGGGGAATTTGCTGCTTCCAACGTCAGGGTCGAGCAGTAACTGAGCTAAACAAACAGCCAGCTTGAAGCAAGCGTTTTGTTAGTTGCTTGGGTTATTCTTTGACACTGAAGATTGAATCGGTATGGTCTGTGAACTAACGATGTTTACAACATCCCAGTATATAGTCATTAAAAACTCCGTGGTTTTAGTCCACAAGCGAACTATACCGACCGAGCGGCGGTCGCCGGTATAGTCGGCGAAATTAGTACCAACTTTAGCGGATAGAGGGTGTCGCAGGGTCAGCGCAATGAATCTCCACGGCCGTTAAACTTGGTTTTCTAGACCGGAGCCGCTACTGTTCCGTTCAAGTAGCTCCTCAGTTATCCTCACGAGGCTGAGTGGACCCCATTCCAGACCCATTACTTCTCAGAAAATCTGGTAGCGCCGGGAATCGAAGTCGGGACGTCCGGCTCTGTAGCCAGGAACTCTGACCACTAGACCACAGAGGCGATCTAGTAGATAGTCATAGCCGTGATAAAATTAGATAACAGTCTACTTATCGGTCAGATTTCAGTTTCGAAATCAGTGTTAACTGACGGACCAACCGATGTACCAGCCAACTAACGAACTGTATAATTATTCAGGTAAAGAAGATGGTTCCGCTTATGGACCTCATCATGCCGTAACATTGAGTTTCTTTTTTGATGTCTCCTAAGCGGGAACATTACTGATGGCATTTCTTGCGATACGTTGCTGTGTTTGGAAATCGATGTGGGTGTCGAAGTAGTTTATAGACAACAAAACATTCACAGTAACGCACACATAATTGGACCGTCAGTAGACCTAGCATTGAGATCGGGCTTTGAACGTAGATAACTATGTAATATATTCCTTTAATGTACCAGGTCTGAAAGTTGAATAACTGGACTGATGTTGCTTTGGTGATTTTGGTTTGTGTCTGGCGACTTATTATTTGATCCAGCTATTACATTTTTGTGATGGCAGTAAATGTTATTGCCCCAATGATTTATTTTTCAAGAAATAGTGAATATTTTTTTATAGATTCTTAACCTAATTTGCCGAGAAGAACCGAACAGAAAAGAAATGGTCATGAGACAACGGTTTTATGGTAAGACTCAGAAACAAAGCGCCAGAATTCTTAATAGGAAAGGGGCACGCGATAGCGTAGTTGGTTGAGGCACTATACTACAAGCCGGAATTTTGAGGGTTCGAGTCCCGATGAGGTGTCTTTTTTCCAGTTTACCTAATCCTTCTAGACGTATTATGGGCCTGAGGTCGACCCAGCCTCTAACAGAAATGAGTGCCAGGGAACTTCCTGAGGGGTAAAGTGCGGCCGGTTCATAAGGGTGACAACCTTACCGCCATCTATGAGCCAATTGTCTAGAGAAAATGTGTGAACCTGACGTTTCACAACCCTATGGTCCTTCACAGCCTGTTACAGGTATAGCTTTACCTTAATAGGAAGGACCATGTTTTTCGAGACGAAAGAAAACCTAAATGCCGAAACTGAAGATAAAATTGCTCTGACTGTTGTTTTTTTTTTCACCATAGGAATTATCCATTACGAACTTATTCCACAAAACAAATAGGTATTGTGCCTTCGAACTGTGGAGCATCTTGTATCTTGACATTGCACCTCCGTTCGCAACGGTTTACCATTGACAATTACAGTTTGGGACCCTACACGCCTCTCTGCGACTTTTTTGTATTCCAAAAAGGAAATTCCCTTGAAAGGGCGCAGTTTTTAATTACTTGCAGACATTCAGAATAATGGGACGACAGAACTGGGAGAACGTTAGGAGAGACGACCGTTGTTTCCAGGTGCTATAAAGGCTGCCAATGTATATGTGTGTGTGTGTGTGTGTGTGTGTGTGTATATATATATATTCTTTTTTTTTCACAAACACACACAGATAAAAAGGGAGTTCCTATTCTCTTTCTAAACTATCTTTGGGAATGCGTCATAAGAGGACTTCTAAAGGCCAGTGGTCACCATTATGTACCTATTGCTTTAACATACTTTTTTTTTTAATGTCAATTTACAATCTACTTGACACTGCAAGTAATAAGCAAATGTGATCGGTGCTTATGTCGTGAAGGCGGCAGCTGCCCAGTGGCAGTACTCTACCCTAACATACTTAAACTCTGCAATCTGACTACACAGTGTATTTGTGTCTCTCATACGGGTCTCACAGTAAACAGCTATTGTTTCCCTGAACAGCATTAACCTGATGGTCTTTGCAGAGGAGATTTAATGTGTTTCCTGTGAGGTACGAACTGAATCATAATGTATTATGGTGTTTAGAAGAAATTCGGTATTTAAAGGGCTAATGACATGGACCGCCATGTTTTCATTAGAACGTTACTAGATTCCATTTTGAACATAAGACGAGAACCGAAATCGCCACTTCGGAGATCTCGTTGAACACACATGGCATTTCTTCCGTAAGGTTGCGTGCTGAAAGTATGTCGAACACTCAGACAGAATATAATGAGTGGACACAGTCAGGTCTGTTACATACGAAAGCATCAAATGTTCGCATATTTTTGTATTAACCACTACCCAGATATCTCACGACAAAATCGCATAGCCTTACGTATAAATATACTGACCGCACCACGAAACCCATTGACACCGTACGCATGGAAATGTAGAGTTAAAGGTTTGCCCATGTTCTATTAAGCACAAAACCATAAAGACTTACGGTGGTGTTGAAGTATAGCTCCACGTATTCTGTATCCGATGGTGGCAAGTGGTCATCTTCGCTTTTTGGGCGCTTTGTCCGCAGGGTGCTCTTTGGAAAGACACTGAGTGAACCTCTTCGCCGGTCTGGAGGCTGTGGAGGAAAGAAGAGTCCCTTGCTCCTGCCCGGAACCGATTCCCGATTCTCATACCGACTGAGCTATCGTGGTTCTTGTGTATATATAAGAATCAGAGTTACTTTACGACTGGCGGTTTACCGCCAATCAGTTCGTCTTGGCGCCAAGTCCCTAGACGATCAGAGTTTTTTCTTCAACTGAACCCTTGCTGTCGTAGTCCTTATGTAACATCCTCTCTGACGAGTGGATGGGTTTCTCTCTTATGAATAGGCTTCGCCTTTGTAAGTTGTTCGTATCGCACATATAGCGTGTTATTGAAAATTCTTCCTTGTGATATATAAGTACTGTACCAGTCCAGGCTATGGAAAGCTGATCTTGTCTGGCTTACTTTTCTTATGCTACAACGGTAGTCACTTAACGGTCTAAGTATTACCACAGCCCAGTTNTTTGTCTGGCTTCACCTTGTCCTATACCTCGATCATGTTCATTCTCCTGGTTTTGTATGACTTCTGCCTGTTGCCTGCACAGTTTTGTCATATAATCGTTAAAAGCCGTGTGTATATAGCGGACCGGTATGATTTCATACCATTCATGTATATTGTGTTGATGTGGTCATGGTAACCGCACTTGCTAAAGGTTGCTGACTACGTAGAGACCTGTATCTTACAGAATCATTCCGGTTACTTAACTGTCAGAGGTCTTAACAATACTGCTAGGATAATGGTTCTGTTCAGATATATTTGGAAGTCTGTGAGGACTCCGCAGACGAATTAGGTGGGCGATAAGCTTTGTATGTGTGTATATATTTATGTATATGTTTGAGATGGAGTCGCTATTCTTCCTGCCCTTGACATTTTTGACAGTAAAGATACATTGGCACCCATAGGCGTGGGTTCTCGTTTTGTGGCCCTCATTGTCTCGACTACGCCCAGAAGACTGTTACCTACTGTGAAAGACTGATCGTCTGTAACCACAGCGAAAGCTACAGTTGTTTAGTAGAAGTTGGACTGTAATTGTTCCAACGCTAATAGGTAGGATGTGATGGACACCGATTGTCTCCCATCACAATAAGTCTGTTTATATACAGGATAGTTCACGATTTAATGTCGTAACTTGAGGTCATTCTAGGTCAAGAATGTTATACCAACATGGGCACTACTTTCAACGGTTACAGAGTAGGGGAAGGTAAGATGAAATGAATACGATGGACATGTTTACCTTAGCAAGAAATGACACATAATGGCTGTAGATGATTTTTCATATACTTGAATCTCACTGCTATTAACAGATGTTCCAAATGTCCGTTCTCAGCGTCTGTACAAATTGTTTTGCCAGTTTCGCCACGTGTAATTCGAGGAAGAGCGTACTGGTCAGTGATGCGTGTGGCCGCAGAGAAAGTGCGACATATTATGTCATTCTTATGCTCATAAACAATATCTTTTGTGTGCGCCTCACGTGGATGTCAAAGGGGGGTTGAAGTCCGGTGATCGCGGTGGTAATTTGTGAGGATCCATGCGGCCAATCCAGCAACCAGGGAAGTATGTAAGCAACTTAGATTGTTTTTGTTTCTTTTTCATATGCTGGACGAATGGTTCGAAACTTGACCAGGATACCGACTATGCTGACAGATCTTTTTATCGACGCTATGTGGTCTAGACATTGATGGAGACGTAATGTAGGTCGATCAGGCCTTAAAGAAAAATAGATACAGTAGGAATTAAAAGTATAGGATATAAACAAAAGTATAAAACTCTAATTAATCCCAAGTGTACAATAAAATTATGTTGGTTTATCTGAAAATGGCAGCTAAAAAGTTCATGAATAACCATTTGATGGTTAGTTGTGGTTACTTGGTTTAACTTAAACGCTCTATTTCGCATAGAGAGAGTATTTATTTGTTTCGTTTGTCAAAATAAATAACAGTAGTTCTCCTCAACGTAACTAGCAGAATACTTTTGATGGTCTTTTTCTATGAAGTGGGAACACGTTTATACTCGTATATAATTCAGGTCAATTTCACCCATTAAAGGACAGAACAATTGAAATTGTAAGTTGAATTGGAAGAAACAAGGCAATGCAGTTAGTAAATATTATGCATTTATTGTTCCGAATGATTTATACCTGTAGAAATCATGGAAGATAAAATGAATGGGACATATAATACGCATGGAAGATTACTGGAGTGGTCCTAGTTTCGAATTTCGTCTCTGAGAATTGTTTTCCTGTCTGATTCTTTCGTGTTGTTTCTCAGACCGTTGAGGGAAGTGCTGAAATTTTTAATATATGTAGTATCTTAAGTCCCATATGTAATCGTATTTGTATTTCTTTCTACGTCCTTTCCAATTCATATTTAACCTTATCATTAAGTGCTACGTAATGAATGTAGTTGAGAGAGAATAGTTTATTTTTTGAAGAATACCGTCTTCTGTGATGTGGCGCCGTGTAGATCTTGTGTAAACCGACGTTTCGGTGGCGATACGTTCCTCCGAAACGTGGGTTAACACCACATATACACGGTGCCAAATCCCAGAAGACTGCTTTCTTCATAGTCACCGCCGTGAAAACCTCAACTCTTACATAGTTTAATTATTGTTCTTAACAAGAATGTCATTGTATCCTGTAAAGTAGAGTGAAGTCAAACTGTGCAGTTGAAATACCGTCGTTGAATGGGGCAAGAGTCAGTCAGTCCTTCGATGCTGTATAACCTACGCAGCTGAAAATTTGTCGATGAATAAGGAACATGAAAGAATGCATATGTTTTAATCTAGAGAATTTGATATGAACTCATAGCTAATTAAATTCATAAAGTATTTCGAAACGATTTCGTGTTGGGCCCCGTTTCTAGAGCTTCACCTTTAAACGTTGTTCTTCACGAAATTGCCTGCCACAGGAAGGTCCTGGATGTTCCTCTGGGGTCTCCTTCAGACCCTGAGCCCGCCCGCGGGACTTGTGCACGTGCTACCAATTCCCTTCTCAGGGGCACATTCCCATCTCGTTACCTCCCCTCCCCCCATACATAAAGTTATGTGACGTGCTTATTAGCTTAACGTCCTCGTGTTTCGGTGCAGAACCGTGCAGTGGCTGATACGCGAATGAAGTTTATGTGCGGACTATTAGGTGAGTTTTGCCTCTGCTACTGGCTGAATGGAAACTTCTGAAAGATGTTTAAAATGCACAGTTAATAGGTGATCAGGAATACACTGTTGTTGCTGAGTGAGTGAATCGCTTAAGTAACAATCAGTACCCGGTGTTGTTCAGTCATTATAGAGGCCAGGCTACGGGTTGGACGATCGAGGAATTTGGGTTCTATTCCTGCCACTGGTTAGAGATTTTTTGCTACTCAACTGAACCTAGAGCCGGTCACGGTAGCCGAGCGGTCTAAGGCATGCACTGTCTTTGCTCGCTCGGAAGCCGGGATCGTGGGTTCGAGTCCCACTCAGGGCATGGATGTTTGTGTGCGTTTTTCTGTGTTTGTGTACAGGTAGAGGCCTTGCGACGAGCTGATCACCCGCCTACGGAATCCTACCGTATGTCTAAGATCTAGTAAACCGAAGTGAAACGGGGAGTTTCATGGAGGTAGGCCTGGGCCCAAATGAGGGCTGTAGCGCCAAAGGGGGAAAAAAAGAACCGTGAACCCAGACCGCATCTGGGGCACTCCCATTTTCTTACCCAATGAGTACCGGGACTTTCCCCGGAAAGAAAGCGGCCTGAGCGTTAAGCTGATCACTGTCCAGCTAGTGCGGAGATTAAGAATACGTGGAGTGTTAACTCCAGTCTTCATTGCCTTCAAGACGTGGTATTTAATGAAGAACAGGGGAAAATCTACTTTTACCTGATTGTATTTTAGTTTTATGGCTTGTTCTTATAAGTCAACAAAATGGTCTTGCGATTGGTATTAGTATTGTCACATGATTGACAGTAGGAGGGGTTTGCAGTGGTAATTGGATTTAATGAACACTTACAGATCAGAACTACAAGTAATTAATTCACACACACTGCAATTCAGTAAGCACGTTCTAAGCCTTCTGAGTCTGCCGTGTCTTCACCAGTCGTGTGATGACGGCTTCCGACGCCGTAGCTTCCTCAACTTCCGCGTTCACGTCCTTACTGGCCGGCGAAAGTGTCACAACTAACTAAACTCTATACATGTTCTGCTTATAATACATCGGCACGGACCGCATAGAAAACAGCTACTGATTGTTGTAGTTCAGTTGTTGCCCTGGAACATGTTTGGGAAGCCGTTACCCAGTAACGGCTGTTGTATATTTGTTTATTCCACTGTTCTGCCAGAAATTCTTGCTTTAGATCTCTTTGTTTAAAGACTGTATTATTATTCTTTCTTTAAGCTTTGAAGGATATACTCGTAGTCCTGGTCTAATTTAGGGCGCCGTCCTTTCATTTTCCTTGATGACTGAGGAAAACCACGAAGGATGTCTAACGAAATGGTTGGTTGGAACCGTGGGCTTCCCGAATTCATATTATCAAAATTGTTACCGCCTGAGCCAGCCTGCTTGATGAGGCAATTGTACGTACATATTGCGGTTGTGGTTGACTATATATCCTCCAATGGTGAGATGAGCAATGAATTAGAGAGTATCGGGAAGGATGCTGTCGTGGTGTATTAGAGGCTAGATGGGAACAGAGATCCTCCCGACTGGAACTTCACCTCCAGACCATCATGCTCGTTGTTATTGTTATATTATTATTGCTCTTTTTTTTTGTTTATTCGTCTCTTGCTTAAGTTATAATCAGCCTTTTGGCTGTTATATCCCAGAAGATATAACTCTTAAAATAATATAATTTATTTATTATTATGATATTGTGATACATTTAATCTTTCTGTCAATATTCCCTCTTTATATCTCTTTCTCCTTGTTTATTCACTGTCAGTTGTTTCCGTTGTGAAACGAGGCTGGAGAACACGAAATCATATTGCGGTTTCAAAGTGGGAATAAACATTATTAAATTCGGAGACTAAAAATTAAACCCCGTGGTTTTAATCCGCAAGCGAACTATACCGACCCAGCGATCGCCGCTAGTCGGCGAAGTTAGTGCCAACTTTTAGAGGGTGTCGCGTGGTCAGAGCTACGAATCCCCACGGCCGTTAATTTCGGATTTCGAGACCGAAGCCGCTATTTCCTTGAAATAGCTCCTCAGTTATCCTCACGAGGCTGAGTGGACCCCGTTCCAGACCCACTACTTCTGAGAAAATCTGGTAGCGCCGAGAATTGAACCCAGAGCTCTGGATCTGTAGCCAGAAACTCTGACCAATATACCACGGAGACTATATTCGGAATATCTCAGGCACGTATCTAATGTATAAACTCGTATATGGATATATTTCTTTCCCTTGAATACTTTCTGTTAATCCTTTATATAGAGCTGTACGTAAAGAATTTATTATTTCAATCGTAATATCATTTTCACATTTTACTTGACTACTGTTGAAGGAACGTCTGACTCACAGGCTTGAAATATAATCCTCACATTTTTACCTCCCATCATCCCCACGTCACCCACAGGATCACGTTTTCGTGTTTCGCACTGAAAAGAAATCATCTATATAAAGACGTAGAGAATTACATTGGCATTGTGTACCTTTCAAAACTCGTAAGCGGATTCCATTTTTTTTCTAGTAGCCACTAATACAAAAAAAAAATTGAAGCCTTATGATGATCTCGAGGCCGTATCACTCTTGCATTGAGGTTATGGTCGAGTACAAGCACACTTGAGGCACGAACTTCTCTTGTTGCAGCCTTCTGTAGCCCACAATCCTCCCCCTTACGTAGGAAAGCACGTATGTTGTTCAGCTATTTCTTACATTACAGCCCGCCATGTTTCTCTTGACTTCGTCCTGCTACAAGTTTTCCTGCTATGACAAGTATTGATGCTAGTCAAGTAAATTTCTCGTATCGAGAAATGTACTTATTAAATATATGATACGGAGAAACGGCACAGTTGTTTGTTCAGTCTGACTGTTTATAAATCTAATAAAAAACTGAAGTAGCGTAGAAAAGTAAACTTGGCGCCATGGGGACGTATATGGTAGTGGAAATATAGCTCCACCATTCTTGACCTTGGTGCTGGGTGGAGGTGAATAGTCAGCTTCACTCCCCTGTCGCTTTTCCACTAGGGAAAGAGCCCCCTGTACCCATTGGATAGCAGGTTGTGTGGGCTTCAGTTCCGATCTGGACGCGGTGAAGAGAAAAAAAATCACTTGCTCCTGCCGGGAATCGAACCCCGGTCGTCCAGCCTGTAGACCGTCGTTATACCGACTGAGCTGTCCCGGCTAGGGTACATTATTGTATGTTGTTTTCTGCATTTTAAATTGTACAAAATGTATAAACCTAACCCTTAATATGAGGATTGTGTCTCTGTCTTACTGGGCCGAAATCCACTCCGTTTCAGTACACATGACATCCTGAAAATCCAGTTTCATATTTTCCTCTGTCTCGTAATGAAAGCCGGGATAGCTCAGTCGGTATAGAGCTGAGACTACACGCTGGACGACAGAGGAATCGGGGTTCGATCCCGGTAACGTCAAGATCGACTGTAGGGGCCGCAGGGATGCTGGAAGATGTTTCCCCGGCAGTAAGGCGGCAGGCGCGTGAAGTTGATCAGTCACCTCCGTTTAATTATCAGATTAAAATAGTGGAGCTTTACCTCAGTACCCCAATGTACCTTCATGGCGTGGTACTTAATACAGGGACACCTTTACCTTTCGACCTTCACGTTTTAATTATTATTCTACAAGCGCATTCCGGCTTGAATCTCCCAAGTGACCTCTTTAGATTCTCCTAAGTGGCTGTTATATTGTTTACGTCATACGTTTGAGGTTTTCCTGTTGGTGATTGTTTACATCATGGTCTTATGAGATGCGTCACCGTATAGTCTTGTAATGGTTACCAACTTTTCGGAGGAGTTATCTGCATCCTCAACATATTCACTTTAACACTAAAAATGGAAGCAGCACGTTTCTCCGAAACGTTTATATTTACCTGCAAGACTACAAGATGTTAAACCTATAAGACCATAATTTGGTAAGGTATCACGTTTATAAGTGGAAATTTGAGAATTGTCGGTTGCAGTGGTTGTGCGGTCTAAGGCGCGAAATGCTTTCGTTGGAACTCTGTGATTGTGGGTTAGAATCCCACTCGAGGTATGAATGCTTATGTTGTCCTTTGTTGATAGCGGCCTTATGACGGGCTGGTCCTTCGTCCGAGGAGTCCTACCGACTGTCTGTAAGAATCATAGTTTCGGATTACTTCTGAATGGGATCAGACCGAAGGGCCTAATCTGTTAAAAGTAAGATCAAATCTGGAAATGCAGTGGAGAAGTTGAAGTTTTTAATTTGCCTTAATGGGTCATTTTTATCTTGGGATCTACCTCTTGTTCAGTGAGAGAACAATCATCTCAGCATTCTCAGTGACTCAGGTTGCATGCCGAAAATGCGAGCTCAGTACGTTGTAGCGACATGCTGTAACGAATAATCCGCAGATGTTTCAGGCCTGTCACATTCTTTGGTTGTGCGGAGTTGTATTATACCCGTACCTTGCACGCATTCATGTTCACGCTATCTTCAAGCATGGATTTACTCTATGAATGACGTCTGATATTTATTAATAGAAGTCTGCAATGGAATACAGTGGACGTCGCTTATTATGATCATTTCTGGCACAGCTTAGTCGATAGCAATATTGCTTTGCTAGTGGGGTGGGACCAAGTCCCTTGTACTGCGGCCACTTCTGGCCTACTGTACCAGCCCCAGATGATAGGTGAGGATGATTGTGGAGCAATTGGTGGAATGAAGATTGGCAGGGGAAACCGAAGTACTCGGAGAAAACCTGCCCCAGCGACTAATCTCTTGAGCTGTGGCGCGGCCTAGTCAATAGCAATAAACGATGAAATAAAAATGCAGCTTTCGGCCTTGTTTATTGATGCAGAGCGGAAATGTGTACATAAAGAGGTGGAAGTGGACGGAAATAAAACTTTAAAATGAAGCAATACTTAAATTGACTGTCAACTGTTTCTTCGAGATAATCATCAATAAAGATGGAACTGTCGTAATGTTTCTGGAAATCCATACGCACCGTTAAAACAAATTATTGTAATAAAAAATAAAGTATCTTATAAAGTTGACTGTATGTTGTCTTTTGTGAGATGGTCGTTAATAAAATGTTCATATTCACGTAGAAGTTCATATACAAACTAGGATGTTACATAATCACTTCTACTGCACATGCATGGGGGGCACGCGGTAGCGTAGTTGGTTGATACACTATGCTACAAGCCGGAAGGTCGCGGGTTCAAGTCCCGATGAGGTCATTGGATTTTTTCAGTTGACCTAATCCTTCCAACCGCACTATGGCCCTGGGGTCGACTCAGCCTCTAACAGACATGAGTACCAGGAATCTTC
>NW_019725428.1:1634013-1663969 GCF_002891405.2 Cryptotermes secundus
GAAACTATGGGCCTCCACGACCTGTTACAGGGATAGCTTTACTTTACTTTTTGCCTTGTTTATCCAATCCATGACATACCAATTTAAGTACATCTACCTTACCCAGCAGAGGTTGTTAGCACAGAACANTACTATTATATTTGAGCACCCTGTTGCATTAGTATATCATTTATTTCTTACAATATATTTCCGTCTACAGTTCAACTTATCATTGTCCATTTTTGATTCTCACAACATGTTTAGGCCGTACACGGACGTCATCAGGTGTCTGTAATTCGCTAAAATTGTTGCAGCACTGTAATGTTCAACCTTTTATATCACATGTGAATGCGATATCTCTTCACTTAAACGGACCTCAATTAAAATCAATAAAACAGTTGAAATTTAGTTAGAATGTTTTGATATTTTCTAGGGGTAGTCGTCCATTCATCCAAACATCATTGTATGAGGTCCCGATGTTTGGATTTATTTGCACAGCGGCTTTTATGTTTGTGTTATTGTGTAGTTCCCAAGTATGTTGGTGTACTTATTATCTGCAATATGTAAAGAACATATTATTATTGTTAATTTTGCTATAATTTATGTTTATCTACGCCAGTTTTACTTCTTTATCCTCACGTATGACACGTTGACTGTAGGTTCTTCACCTTGCATGTGTCTTTGTGTTGTTTATCGTTCTGTGTATGTAGACCTTATGAATATTCGGCGTGCCTAATCCTGCATTTATGACGTAACTGGAGGGGTGTATGCTGCTATCTTGTGTAAAGCTCGCGTAATGTCTCTATTATATAGGGTTATGTGTGTCGTATGTGTCATTCATATGTAGATTGACTTTACTGATTTTAAAATTGTTACATATTATTACATGAGCATGCAGATTTACGAATTAGTTTATATAAATGTGGGTCCTTTATAAAATCTTTATTTTCTAAATAAATTTCGCCATATTTTTAATTTCATGTCATCTCACAACACACATTACAAATTTATTTTTACTCTAGGAACAAATACGGATATTTCGAAAGTATTGCGGACTTAATAAGCTCGGCCGAAGAAGTTTGTTGTTAAGAAACTCTTAAAAACTATGTCTCAGTTATTCGCATTGATTATACGTACATGTGCATTAAATTGTAGATGTACCAAGGGACATGAAAATAAAATTATTAAAAAGTTAGTTTATACACGATGTAGTCAACCTTCAAATTCCTTCCATATTCCTCCCATTTCAGTATTCAGTGATTATCGTATTATTTGACACAGTAATTGAAGGACCCTGACGTCCGGTGTCTCGGCCGGGATTCGAACCGAGTGCTATGCCAGATACGATTCTAGAGCGTTACCGCAACATCAATCCACTCGGAAGCATTCGCCCATCTAAATGTTTGTTTTCATATACGGATGTCCGTTTTAATAATCCACTCCTAAAGAAAGGTCAAACGATATATCCTTATAAAAGGGCAAACCTGGTTCTTGTGTAATGTCGCAGAATGTGGGATGCAGTTTGCACGTAATATCCCCAGTAGTCCCTGTGTTTTCATGCAAAAAGAGCATAACACATTTTGTCCTTAAAAGGTTCAAGTGTTCTTTTGTCGTTTTTCATTTGAAATCTTATCTTTATGTTAAGGTCATTAGTTTCTCGACGGGTAAGTTTTGGGGGAGTGTAGCATTCATGGTGAGAAGAGAAATGCATTCAGAATTTTGCGAGGAAAACCTTAAGGAACTGATTGAAGACCTAGGGATAGATGGGGGGATATACTAAATTGGATCTTTAAGAAACAGAATGGGAGGGTGTAGAGTGGATTAATCTGGTTCAGTATAGGAACCAGTGGCGGGCACTTCTGAACTTCCTTGACAAGCTGAGCAACAGTTAGCTTCTCAAAAAGGGCTCTGCTCAATGTAGTTGCTTGTTAGTTTGCTTCGTGCTGATTCTTAAGTTCCTCCGAAACGTCGGTTGATTTTAATCGTACCAAACGACCCTCTATGCCAGAAGATCGAACTATTCGTTACCACCACTGCGGGAATCTCAGATCCAATATAGTTATTGTAGATTGTTGTCAGCTGTAAGTTCTAATTACGTGACTGCATTAGGGTAAAGCTGGTTGTGTCCCTCTCCATCCTTCAGTGCCGATATGAAAGTGTAGTACTTCCCGTCCAGATTACCCCAGTTTCATACTGTTATAAGATGCAAGAATATGATTTATCTGTCAGACTCCTAGTCAGACGTGGCAGTTTAGATATTGCGTCTCTAGTTCCTAGAACAAGTAAGTTCTTTTTAGCCTACTCTTCTCTTTAATGTAAGAGGGGCTTATGAAGTTGTATAGAATGTTTTCTATATATAAATTACATACTAAATGCTATCTGTTTTTCATATTATGTACGACATCCAAAAACGTAAAGATTTAAGTATACAAACCTGTACTTTTTCCTGTAGTGCCATATGGGCTGTCACATTATTGGAAGGACCGACTGATCGTGTTTGAGAACACGGTGTTGGAGAAAATACTTGCATTTAAAGGGGAGAAGAAAATTGGCAGATTGCGTAATGATTTTAATAATGTGTAATACTCACCAAATATTATTAGAATGATTAGATCAAGGGGGATAAGATGGGTAGAGCATGTAGTAAGCATGCGGAAGAAGAGATGTGCAAAAAGTTCCAATGGGAAAACCTGAAGGAAGGAGAACACTTGGAAGACTGAGAGATATATTTAGGGTATAAGATTAAAATGGATCTAAAAGAAATAAAATGAGCATGTCGCCTTGATTTTTCTGGCCCAGGATAGGCACCAGTGACAGGCTGTTGTGAGCACGGTAATGAACCTTCGGGTTCCATAGAAAGTTGGGAAATTCTTGAGTAGCTGAGCGGCTGATGGCTTCTCCATGGAATTAGACGACTGATTTTGTGTACCATAACACTACCTTCAGGAGAAAATCGATTAAGGTCTATTTGATTTAATCTAAAATGGGGATTATATTGAACTTAGATAATCCAAAATTGAGCTTTGCCTACAGTTTCTATTGTAGTCATCCCAGGATCCGATTTAGTTGTGGAAATGAAACACCTGATAGACACGCCCTCCTCCACAAGCGTTCATTTTATGCTCATTTTGCAACTCATGAATGGGAATGAAACACATTACTCCATAGAGGAGGTTCCTTCTTGAGAGGATACTAGTCTCCCGGTCAATGACTTATCCGCCTTTTGTGGAATCTTGTGTTTCCTTACCATGTGTACAAGAACTCAGTACTACTCCCTATCCTGGACCAAATCGTTTCTGTCCTTACCCTTTCTGTGTATTTATTTAAGATACATTTTATTATTATCCTCCCATCTACGCATGTATCTTCCGTTGTGTGTCCAACCAAAACTTTGTATGCATTTCGCATCTCTCATGCCTCCTGTATGCCATGCCTGCCACATCCACGATTTTATCCAACTCCATGGAGGTGAGTCCTTCCTGAGAAGCCACCAGTCGCCCATCTATTCAAGAAATTTGAAACATTTCATTTAACCCAAACGTTCATTACCTTGTTTACAAGATCCTTCCATTGGTCCTTATCCTTAGCCAGATGAATCTAGTCCATACCACCCCATCTTATCTCTAAGTTCCATTTTAATATTATCCACCCTCCTACGTCTTGGTATCCCTAGTGGTCTCTTCCCTTCTGGCTTTTCCCACCAAAATCCTATATGCATTCCTCTTCTATCGCATGCGTGCTACATTCTGTGCCCATCTCATGTTCCTGAATTTGATCTTTCTAGTTATGTTTGGTGAAAAGTACAAGTTCTGAAACCCCCACAGTTTCCTAGAGATAACTGGTGTTCTGTGTCTAAAACATATTTGAGGTTGCGCCTTTATCAGATAAGGGTGTAAATTGTTACCTCATTAGAAATTTAGTAGATTTACTTGAAACGTATAATTATTACCAAATTCTCCATACCCGGAAATCTCATTAACACACAGAACTTTTATTCCATAAGGTTATCTGTGGTTATCTATTCTGTAGGAGCTAGGATAGCGTAGTTCGTATAGCGACTGGCTACGGGCTGGACGGCTGAGGGTTCAGAGTTTGAGTCCGGATGTGGTGAAGAATTTTCTCTTCTCCGCGTCGTCCAGAGCGGCTGTGGGGTCCACCCAGCTTCCTATCCAGTGGGTACCGGTGGTAAAGCGGCCGGGGCATGAAGCTGACCACTCACCTTCTGCTAATGTTGAGGTCAAGAAAATGTGGATCTATACATCTACTCCCCCATACGCCTTCACGGCGTAGTGCTTAATTAGTTAAGCACAGGGACAACTTTACTTTTTTATCTCTTCAATGTATGACGTACCATCACAGATGTTCTAGACAAAGTATATTTCATCTGTTTGGGTCCAGGCATTCACCTCTGACAGTTAAAACAAATGTAATCGTGATATAGGAGTCGGAAATGTAAACGATGCGAACCGGAAGTGAATGCGCAGCGACGTATTGATGAACTAGGACCATCGAATATCGAATCTATGTAGTTTGCGCAACACACACGGGGAGGCGCCTGTGTATATACCACATCGATTAGCCACCCCCTCTGCCACAACAGCGCCATAATCTCGCGCTACTCGAGATAAGTTCCTAGAAAATATGGCGCCGTCGACGCAAAAGGCATAATTATAAAATGTTTATTTTGAACGCAGACGAGGTACAGATACTGTTGAGCAACAGTAATGAGATTCGTTATTAAATTAAGGCATTTTCTGAGAACGCTTTACTTATCATCAGTGACAATTTGTAACGTAATGGCTATCTTAAAACATATTGTCACGTGATAAGTGACTATAGAGGGGGTAAAAGTAAGGTAAGGTAAAGCTGTCCCTGTGCTTAACTAATTGAGCACTACGCCATGAAGGCGTATGGGCGAGTGGATGTATAGATCTAAATTTTCTTGACCTGGGCACTAGCTGGAGGTGAGTGGTCAGCTTCACGTCCCGTCCACTTTACCCCTGGGGAAAGAGCCCCGGTACTCATTTGATAGGAGGTCGGGTGAACCCCAAAGCCGGTCTGGACGACGTGAAGAAAATTCTTCACCCTACCGGGGCTTGAACTCGAACCCCTCGGTCTTCCTGCCCGTAGCCAGTCGCTATACCGACTACGCTGTCCCGGCTCCCTATAGACGGGGGTTTTGATTGATAATTGGATTTAGTGGACACTCATACAACTCGTGACTACACTTCGCAGGTCACTGTCACGCACAGACTAGTGTCCTGAGTCACGCTGCTTGGCAGTGGCGGACGTTCCCCTGCTTCCGGGCTCACGTCCTTGCAGGGTGGCGACAATCTCACGCCAACCTCATACTCTGACCGTTACCTGCAGCTGGTATTTCAGTTGCTAGCGCCCGACTACATTGTTTCGTGCATCCCTGTTGCTTTGGGAACGTGGCGCAGACCGCTTAAGAAACACTCCATAGCAAGGGACGTTTCTTCTGGTTCTACAATTCTCGCTTTGAGCAAATATCCGACAATAGGAAACCAGCTGTAATTGTTACTTTTTCCGTATATACACTAATTTATTTTTATTCTTCATAGATCTTGGCGTTCATTTATTGCATTTATGAATTTTATAGTTGATATTACTGACAGTTAAGAGTTACATTAAGTAATGCAGCTCCGTGGAGCGAAATAATTGAGAAACTGATAGTCATTTGGATAGTCAAGAATTCCCCATCTTCTATGAATTCCTAAGACGTAAAAAGCTTACCGTATACATAAGAATCCGGTACTGCTTCCTATCCTTAGCCAGTTGAATTCAGTTCACATCTTCACACCCTGACTCATTTTATTTTTATTTTATAGCAGGGGTAGCGTAGTCGGTATAGCGATTGGCTACGGGCTGGACGACGGAGGGGGTCGGAGTTCGAGTACCGGTAGGGTGAAGAATTTTCTCCACGTCGTCCAGATCGGCTCTGGGGTTCACCAGACCAGCCGCTGTTTCAGTTTCTTAACTCTTTACATGGTGGGCACACAGATATCCATGCCTGTGGTGGGATTCGAACCTACGATCCAAGTGTTTAGGCTGGAATGGATTGGATTCATCTGACTCAGGATAGGGTTCTTGTGAACACGATAATCAACGTACGGGTCCTGCAAAATGCTGGAGATGTCTTGAGTGGCTGGGCAACTGTTGATATCCCATGACAGGCTCGGCTCCGTGTAGTTAAGTTAATTATTCTACTGATGCTGCATGCTCTGACGTCACTGCCAAGTCACCCAGTGTAACCACACTCCTATAACTGAAATGTGTATTGTCTGTAGTAATCATCAGTTATACTAATTGTGATGTATAGACCCATTGCCTGGCAATGACTCGATAAAAACATTCCCGCGGAAGCGTACGCGCGCAAGGATAAGACGCCATTGCTAGCGAACGGATCAGTAGTCAAGCCTTCTGAATAATACAGAGACTGTGTTTTCTGCGTGGCCCGTGCCGGAGGGTTATAAAGGTGCAAAGAATGTCGTTTGGTGGAGTTGTTTTCAAGAAATGGATTGAGTTCTGGAGGCGGCAGTCTAAGGTGATTGAGAAAAAATGGCTAGAAAGGAATTAGACTACGACAAGAAGATTTTATGTGTGATTTGAAATTACAGTGAGAATGTGATAAATCCGTTGCCAGAATACGACTAATGAAGACTGAGAATCCTAGTGCTTGTGTAACGGTGAAGTCTAAATTGTGTAGATCAGCGATGGCGCTGTAATTTCCTGTAATGCCGAGTGGTGTATATAAGGTATCAATAAATCCAATCAACCAATCCAAAACCCCGTCTAATAAGGCACGCTCAAACCCCCAAATCGTGATAATATTGTCTTGATGAGAATAAAAATAGAAAAAATTAAATTAAAATATAGTTATTGCTTCGTGTAATATTACAATAGCACTCATAAGGGAAATCAGAAATGAGTAGACAACCTCAGTAGTAAGGTCTGAAGGGAAGCGTCACTTGAAAGACCTAGGCGTAGATGGAGTAATAGTAACGTGTATCTTATGGTGAAGTCGGATTTGTGGTAGACAAAGTGGCGCTGATGCAAGTTTTCTCCGAGTACTTCGGTTTCCCCTGCCAATCTTCATTCCACCAATTGCTCCACAATCACCCTCACCTATCATCTGGGGCTGGTACAATAGGCCAGAAGTGGCCGCAGTACAAGGGACTTATTCCCACCCCACTAGCAATAAAAAAACGTGCATATTAAATTCTGATTTGTGACAGTCTGTTTTTGTTCTTTCCACGATTCGACTTTAGAACTGGATAACAGACTAATATAAAAGAGGATGTGAACTGGATGCATCTGGCTCAGAGTGGAGTCTAATGGCGGACGCCTGTGAAAACGGCAATAATCCTTGGAGCTTCATAAGGAGAGGAATTTTTTTGGACAAGTGGTAGCTTCTCAAGACAGACTCTGCTCCCTGGAGTTACTCGTAGTTACTGCTGGCTTACGCTGTGCTCCATTTAATCGCTACTTCAATGTTATTACATAAGGGAACAGTTAAGTTTTCGCGTTTATATTTGTAAATATATAATTTTTATCAAATGCTGCAGTTTATACCATTCTCCCGTAATTAACTTAATTCAGCAGAGCTTATTAACTCCTAATTACATTTCTGCAGTAATGAGTCTATTTTGTACGTGTATATGCGCAGTGCAGTTAAGTTCCTAGTACCGGTATGTTTCTCATGTAATAAACGCAGAAAGAATGTGTTCTTAAGGCTGCATTTTCTCTTAACGTCAGGTCTTTTTGTAGGTGTATGTGACACTAATTACAATGCGTATTTTCTTTTGTTATAGGTGTACTGTGAGGCATTTATTTTTGTAAATAATGCAAATTACTGTGTGAGCAATTTGGTAAGAGAATTCATAATAATGGAATGTTTGCAGTAGCATAGTTGGCAGGTACGTCGAAATTATATATGGTGGTCATAAATCTTCATTTCTATGTTTGAATGACAGTGGTATTGCAATTGATTACTGCATATTATAACGACATTACATTTTTACGTGTTCCGAAAGTTTTTAAGTTACTTTGCTATTAAACTCCAAGCGTCATACATATAGGTAAAGTTGTCCCTGTGCTTAACCAGTTCTACGCTATGAAAACGTATGGGGGAGTGGTTATATAGATCCACGTTTTTTTGACCTCGGTACTAGTTTGAGGTGAGGTGAGCTTCACACCCCGGCTCCTTAACCTCCTGAGAAAGAGCCCCCTGATACTCACTGAATAAGAGGCTTTGTGAGTCTCAGACCCTGGTTGAAGGAAGTGGAGAAGGGAAAATTCTTTACCCTACCGGAACTCGAACTCTGACCCTTCGTTAGTCCAGCCCGTAGCCGGTCGCTATACCGACTGCGCTCTCCCTGCTGCAGATATCAAATATAAATCATATCGCAATGTTTGAAATAGAAGTTGCAGACTTATTCACGTGTTTGTATTTATGTACCAGTATGCTAATGTACCAGTGTTCTGATAAGATTGACAGGTTTTTGCACTCGGTGTATAGACTAGGCAACAGGCTGGGCGGCCAAGGAGTCGGATTTCGATTACCGTTGGGGGCAAGATACTTTTCGCTTTTTCCGTAACGTCCATTACGGCTCTGGGGATCAGCCATCCTCCTATATATTGGATGTCGGAGGCTGTTTCCCCGGGAATGAATCTGACCACACGCCTCCATCTAGAAGTGAGGGTAAGCGTGGTAGAGCCATACCTCTTCTCCCCCCATACGTCTTCATAACGTGTTTTATTAATTAAAGCTCGGGGATGACTTTGCTAGTGTATTGGACAAGTAGAATTAAAAATTAAATTCACCCAACAACTTATAGTAAGGTTCTCATGAATACCAAATTTTGTCGTAGTTCGTCGAGAAATTTGTTATATAAAAATGAGGCTTAAAGACAGACGTGTCCTCCTCAGTAAGTTCTTATTTAAGGCTCGTTCCATACAGAATTCTTAAAAGCATTTACACACTTTATTGAACAGCTTCTGTCGGCCATGAAATCATCATCAAGGTAGCCGTCAACTACCCCCTCTCCTTTGTACCTAATTTTGACGTCATCTCGGTTCCGGTTTTACAGCTGCACACAGTCGCCAATTTGTGTGTGTGTAATGAGATTCAGTTGGGCGCACGTGGTTTGAATAGCGGTTGCTGAGGTCATCAGCAGTTGTATCATACAGCTGCAAGACATTCATTCCAAGGCAGAGACCGGGCGCCCGCAACCTTACCTTGCCTTTCCTTAACCGGTCCTTTACTGCTGACCAGTCATGGGATAAAAATAAATCAAGTTGTTACTCTGTATCTAGACTCGACACACGAAATGTGTGCGGTTCAATTGCGTCTGCGCTTGGGGCGATGAAGTGGCATAAAGTTCTTCATAGTCTCTGTAAAGTAAATTTCGGTTCCATCTATTGTAAACAGTTTTTAATTGTTTAAAACAATAGATTATCTTAAATTCTTCGTCCGTCCCTAGCCATCTTCAGGAATCTTTTTACTGTTATAAAAGGAAATTAATTTCCGTATATTTTTATAGTATTCGTGAGACTAAGAATTTTGTCTTGAATTGGTTTTTTACGTAAAAAAAGTTAAAGCTGTTCCTGTACCAGGCCGTGGAGGCCCATAGGGTTGTCAAACGTTGAGGCTCCCACATTTTCTAGACAGTCGGCTCACGGATGGCGATGAGGATGTCAGCCGTACGCGCCGGCGGGCCGCCCTTTACCCAAAGGAAAATTCCTGGTACTCATTTCTGTTAGAGGCTGAGTGGACCGCAGGGTCGTAGTGCGGCTGGAAGAATTAAGCCAATTGAAAAAAAAATATCCAATGACCTCATCGGGAATCGAACCCGCAACCTTCCGGCTTTTGGCATAGTGCCTCATTAAATAGTACAAATTAGTAGCAAGTGTATAATAAAGAGGTAAAATGATTGTTAATATAAGGTATCAGATAAAGGCTGATGATCCATTGATGTAGCTTGAAATGTCTGCAATTAAAAATGTTCGCATTCTGTTTCCAAAAAGAATTATTCTACGAATACAGTACATATACAGTATTTTCTGGTTAGTAACAGCAGAGGTTGGTAGATGTCATGCACAGTCTCAGGCCGGTTTATCTCTTTCTCCGGATAAACGCTTACCAACCCCACAGAACCCACGTTCCTTCGCGCAACGTAAGATTGTTGCGGAGAGATGTTCGGAATTCAAATTAACGCCAGATGCAGGTTGACGTAATGTTACGCCTGACAAGAAGATTTATTTTTTTTTTTCCGGAACGATTGGCAACTTTGGTGAGTTATCTTATGTTGTATCTTGTTAAGTATGCGATTCGCTTGTTACCACCTCTATGGTCTAGTGGTCAGTGTTCCTGCCTACAGATCCGGAGGTTCCGGGTTCGATTCCCGACGCTACCAGATTTTCTGAGAAATAGTGGATCTGGAACTGGGTCCTCTCAGCCTCGCGAGGATAATTGAGGAACTGTTTCAAGGAAATAGCTGCTCCGGTCTAGAAAACCGAAATTAACGGCCGTGGTAATCCGTTCCTNGTGGGTCCGTTCCTCTGACCACGTGACACCCTCTATCCGCTATAGTTGGCACTAACTTCGCCGACAAGCGGCGGTCGCTCAGTCGGTATAGTTCGTTTGCGGACTACAGGCCATGGAGTTTTTTTTTGTCATTAGGTATTGGTATTAGATTTGTTTGTGGTTGCAGTAAAGTGTGTTACTGGCATATTGTTTTATTCAGCGGAAAGTGAGACGATAAATGTTTCCAAAATCTTAGCAAGAATCTGGAAAGAATCTTGTTTTTCGGAGATGCCCGGTTGGAATCTCTGCCAGACACAAACTATCACCAACACATAAATAAATGGATAAAAAGTTTGGGAGGGATGTAGTGTTTCGTCTTCTTCTGTTTGATGATGTGGGCATTGGCTTTATCAATCTAACAGTCTACCAGGCTACATATGCAAACACATGTTAATCGCTCTAATTAATATTACTCATGAAAATAGCCGGCGATGCAGGGCGATTGCATTGGTTTGAGATATTTTCTTATTCGGTATCGAAGAGTTTATCCACAGTAGTTCGGTGTTCAGCAAACCTGAGCATTCTACAAACACAAAAATGGTTATTTTCTCGAAAATGTCTGTAACGATTTTGATTAAATTTTATTTATTAATGCAGATTATCTTTCTAAATAATACCGCATAGGTGGTGTCTTCAGGAGAATAGCTATACACGCACTTGGGGCCCAAACACGAAACACAAATTTTCTCTAAACCGACTTTTGACTCTGATCAATCCTGATCCTTTTCATTTGACTGATTATAAATTACCGAGAATTTTATTTATAATCGATTATCAATACTGCAAAGTCAAAATTTCATATTTCGATATTAATTCAACTTTATCATAAACCTATAATATCGTATTTCATTGTCTTGGACGTGTAATACGGTGTTTATGTGGAAATTTCTGGATTCTGGCAGCGCCAGGAAGTCTGGAGTTCTGACACTTAACGAGCAGTTACTAATTTTAGCTCGGGCACAGAAAACCAGACACGCCTACAAGTCAGTGAAATGCCAGGTCAAATACTTGTTGTATTTGCCTGTGAATGAGAATTACGCAAGGGCCATTATGACGTAGTTGCTTCGTTCAAACTTCCCAATGAGCGCTGGAATGGCGTGTATTAGTCCCCACCGGAGAGAACTCGAATTTGTAAATTCCCAGCGTGCGCATGTGCAAGCCATCTCCAAGCCTCTCGGTAGTCTAAAGTGTACGGGCGTGATCTGTGCACGCTCCGAAGCCTTGATCACTAAATAGATTAGGTGAAGTGGACCATCAGTTCACATAAGAAACTAATTGTGAACATTTTTTTCATTTCCTCTACAGCCCCGTTGGGCACTGGCCTCTAATTTTCAATTTAATGATCATTTTACAGACGGTAGGACATTTTTGTCGACTGCTCAGTTCATCGCAAGGCCTCTGCCTGAACGCAGGACAATACAAACACAGAATAAACACACACATATCAAACATCCATGCCTTGTTGGGATTCGAACCCACGATCCCAGCTTCCGAGCGAGCGAAGACAGTACATGCCTTATAGACCGCTCGGCTACCGTGATCTGCTAATTATGAACACTTACGTTCAATAAATTAAAGAGTATGATTTGCAGAACAGTATAAGTGAATTAACATGAAGGTGAATCAACTTATAATTCCGGCTTGTTTACCCTGGATCTCACGTTAACCGACCCAGCTAGTTTCCTGCCTTAGTTAGTTATGTAAGGACAATTTGACCCGCCCCCCTCCCCCAACCTAAACAGTTTCACCTTAGCAGTACGCCGCCCGAAGATAGAAACAGGTGTAGCAGGGAAAGCACCAATCCGACCAAGCCGATACTACAAAGACGGGTTGGAAGAGATCGGTGTTAACTCTGTCGGTGAGATGAATTTCGTTGTTGTTCGGTATTCAGCAATGAACACTGGTCTGCCTAGTAACAATCTACTTCGTTTCCAGCTAAAAGCAGCCGAAGTCAGTTGTGTATGAGAAAGTACATGTCATGTCTAGGGACCGGATTTTAATGCAAATGCATATTTCTTTCCTGCAACCAGAAAGTATGCTCGTTTGGATATATGTATGAATTACTTCATTTCTTAAATTTTGGACATGGTTTGATNGAAAGAAGTTTTAACCCGCTATAAAGACATCTTACGAGACAATAGGAGGCAACTAACTGTGGAATATCTAAAACATTTAATAATTGTGAACTGCCACAGAAGAGAAGTTGAAAGTTCGGAGAGCTAAATGTGAGTACCATTGGTTTTTTAAATTTGTAATGAAATATGTTGGTTTTGTTGCGTGATTTGTATTTAAGTATAGCTTTTTATTGTAAGTGAATCATTCAGTATTGCATAAAATGGACTTAAATATTGATTTGTTGGTCTCAAAATAATGTAAAATCAATTTTAATATTTGGTACAAATTTTTATATGCATATTTTAGTGCATATTTCGGAAGTTTTTCATGCATAAATGCATATATATTTAAAGGGTTATTAGGGCATACAAATCCGGTCCCTAGTCATGTCTTACCGCTGTGTGTGTTTGTGTGTGTGTGTGGGGGGGGGGAGGATACTGTTCCCGTTCTGTTGACAGCTCTTTTTTATTTTCGTTTGCCGCAGTCATCTGTTGTTATCGTGCGAGTTGTTTTTACCTGTGGGTCCCGTTTTCGCCAGATGCAGTAAAGGCAGCCGATTCAAATTTCTCTCATACCTGCAGGGAACATCTGTGGCGATACACAGCTGACTTGACTTCCTCGACCCCAAAGTATCGTGTTCCCTTGTTAAATGAAAAAGAAGCCGTATTTTTTAACTTGGACATCCTAGAATTGATTTCCTCTTCCGTACCAGAAATTAATAGCTGAGAGGGTAGTTAACAGTTAACGTGACAGTCTAATTTAGGGTGTATAATAAAACTTCAGTTTTTTCCTCTTCTACTCTATGGCTGTATAGCCTTTTTTTTTACCTTGGCCGCTTTTTCAGTTTCTTAATCCTATACACAGTTGGTAGTACTCCGTTGACGGGGGATCAGCTCGTCGCAAGGCCACTACCTACACACAGAAGAACAGAAACACAGAATAAACGCACACAAATATCCGTACCTTGAGTGGGATTCGAACCCACGACTCCAGCGCTCGTGCAGGCTAAGACAATTCATGCCTTAGACCGCTCAGCCAATGTGATTGGCACTACATTGTATTTGTCTATGGCTCTACAGCCCTTTCTTGGACCTTGGTCGCATTTTCAGTTTCTTAATCCCATACACAGTCGGTCGGACACCTTGGACGGTGGATCAGCCCGTCGCAAGGCATACCTACATACAACACAAACACAGAATAAACACACACAGACATCATGCCTCGAGTGGGATTCGAACCTACGATCCCAATGTTCGAGCGGACGAAGACGGTTCAGGCCATCGACCACGCGGCCACTGTGTTTTTTACTCCGTCGAAATTCATGTTTGCCATCTGGGTTACGATACGGTGTAGTCTGGCCGGTTTTTAGCAGAGTTTCAGAGGAATGTGGTGCCTCCATTTTGACTTCTAACCTGCAGGTAAGCGTGTTTCGCTTATTTGCTCGCGGTTTATTTAACGATAGTGTCGCATGGGTCGCTTTGTTCACGGGCAAAGTGGGTAGCGAACCAGAGGCCTTCCCACCCCTCGAGCGTCGGTAGCATGTCCTTAAACTTTCCCAAACTATTTCTCAATATCTCAAGAATATATGTGCGAACTTCTCGGTCTGTGATTACTAAGTTTCAAGCAATTTTCATATTTGTTAAAGAAATAAAAGGAGACATGTGACATCACCTTGCTGTCTGTCTGTCAGTGTATCCCACTCTTTATATTCGTTAGGAGGCTTGTGAGATCATTTGCTTTTTGTTTGCTGGCCCCCTCACTATTTTTAGGAAGCTTATGAGATCACCCTGCCCCCCCCCCCGTTGGTGCTAGTGTATATTATGAGATCACCTTTCTGTCTGTCTGTCTCCGTGTGTGTGTGTGTGTGTGTGTGTGTCCCTCTAATTTTTTCGTTTTCTGTGCGGTTCGTGTAGTATCAAAGGATAGACTGTTTGTTCTTCCCAGAACTTTCTCTTTGCAAGCCGCCAGGAGTGTTAGTATCATAGTGGGTAATGAATTGGAAGGTCGTGGTCTTGAGGTATATCATCCTGGCATTTGTCTGGAGGGACGGAAGACTACCACGAAATATCTCGACCACGATAGCCGATCGTTGTTTCGGTCTTGCTCCTTTGAAAAAAAAAAGTGATATTTTTGCTGTGAAGCATTGCCATTATCAACCGTTTGGTAAGCATTGCTTTGTTGCGAAATGTATTAACCTCTAGTCTTATTAAAGTACCAGTTAGTTTGTCGTTAGCTCGATCCGTGAGATCCCAGTAAACTGGAAAGATACATGCTATATTTAACGGTCTGTACTTTAACAAGTGCCTTTCATTTCCTTTTCAGTTCCTTTCCGTCTCAGCATCGATTTCCCGCTTGTATTTCCCTTCTCTCTCATTTTCTGTGCATTTGTTTTTCTCCTTCCTGTTTTTCACCGTTGCCGTCTGGTATTTCCCCAACCACTTGGCCCTTCCTCCACCTACACTCAGCACTATTTTGCCATGTTGAATCCCGAATGAAGGCGGAATGACCCGAATTTTCCCGAATTGTTGATATTACATAATTTCCACTAACAGCTCATCTCTCTGGATGTCGTGCTACTATTTTGTGTCTACCCCAAAGGATTACAGTACCTCGTAACAGCGTTTCACTATAGGGTCATACCTGGTTAATATTTCGAAATATAGTTGAATGTATACGAATGTATAAGGGGTGGGCCTTCATGGCCTTTGCACCGCGACCACAGTGATCTGTTGTGCCTCACTCGAACTATAGTTAATGCACTTCTAAATTAGTATATTTTATACCAACTATTTCTTAAAATGTTTGCTATTGACAAGTAAGTAGGTGTTCAGAACTATCACTTTTTAAAAGTTATGTAAAATTTATATTGCAATTTATTATATTTTTTTATGACGCTGAACATAGAGGCCACACAGTATAAGGGGCGTTTTATGTTTCAACCACTGGGACCCTAAGTAAGATCAGAGGTTCGAATCTTGTTAGTTTGTGTGATATTCTGTGTAGGTATTAAAGAAAGTTTGCGTTGGGGGGGGGGAATTCCTGTGAGTCCTACAGAATGCCTAAGCATTCATAGTTGCAGAGTTGATTCTCATTGGGTACATATCAGAACGTATCATCAATGAAAGAAAAGCGAAGTAGCAGCAAACTGCTGATCGTAACCAATATAAGAAAATAAAGGCTCGAAAGCTTGGAAACAAAGATCTTTTAATGAAGATATTTTATTTTATGGCCACATATGGTTAGAAGGAGGATTAGTGAAACAGTTATTTGGACAAACATGTCACCTTAACACTTTCAAGCATGGAATTCATCGAAATACTTATTAAAAGCTCCGTTTTTACCGCATAGGAAACTCTGTACCTCCACTGACCCGTGAAGTCTGTGTATGTAGTCGCTGTTTGTTTTGAGAATCGTAAGATACTTTTTGCGAAATTCAGGGTTGTTATAGCAAGTGATGTTTTCTTTCTCAAAACATCTTTGTAAGTACATCATGCTCAATCGCCGGCACGGTGATTGTGTTCCTGGCTTTCCAGTGACAATATGACCATCTGTATCTCCATGCTTTAAAAAATTAATATATGTAGAACTGTCAGTGCGATTTCTATGAAGATCGGAGCTTATATTTTCAGTCGAAACATCGGTGTTGTTTATTTTCTACGAAGTAACATCTTCCTAAGGGCGGGGGTGCAATCGATCTGGGTTATGACGTTACCACCTTCTTCCGCACGGCATTTTGCGTTGCTGGTGCTTCAGGAGGCGAATGAATGAACCTTAACGTGAATTTATATGCTTATTTTCAGAACGTGTGGTGAATTTACGCATTTTTGTGGTATTCAGTGCTGCTATGTTTCATAGACTGTTTTGATAGTTGCGGCATTTCTTAGTTCCTTCATATTCCCCTATCTCCCCTCTCCACACCTTCCGTGATCCCACCATTTTCCACTCCCGTCTGCAGCCAGCTTGATCTGTCTCAACTCGCTGTGTGATTTCACACATCGGCTTATTGCAGTCAACTGCAGTCTCTGTGGGTACGAGACGTGTTCTCGCCTTGTGCGATTTGGTGTCATAATCGATATATATCGATTGTGCTGTGTTACAAGGTTATGTGTTGACCGTGTTTATATAGGTTTATGAGAGTTCTTGAATATTTACAAACAATTCTGTGTCTACTATTGTAATTGTATATTCTGAAGTGTAATTCGCGCGTGTTTTCCGTTATGTTTAATTTACAGTACGTTATGTGACCTTAACCTTGTTCTTTGTTAACTTTATGATATACAATATCGAAGTAACCTCACTATGCTGTGAAGCACGAAATTCATTTATGAAATACAGATTCGGTTCTAACCTCACATGCTCTTAGAACATGAGTCTTCTTAACAAAAATTAACAGACTAATGTTGTTTAAGGAAATAATGCAATTTCTTCTGAGTACCGTACGAAACTCATATACACTTCATTTACGAAAACGGAAAGCTTTTGATTGCCAAGGCAGATGGTACATACTCGTATAGTGATCAACGAGGTTTAGAGAGTTAAACTATATTTATCACAGGATGTTTTTTTTAACGCTGCCATTATATACAGCGAGTAAAACAAAGTTTAGAGGGATGATACGCGGAATTCGAACCCTGGTTGTGTCGGGAAGGAAGCAAGGGCTGCATTATGGAGAAGAGGTGCCTCTGAGCCCATGTTTGTAAGATATATTCCGTTGGTTTGGCATGTAGAATTTATCCTTACATTTGTGCAAAACCTTTTATGTTACGTACTGTATTAAAACTAAACCCTTGTTACTGTCAATTAAAAGAATTTGTTTAGAAATTGTGTTAGGAATAAACTAGGCGTTATTCAATAAAATGTTGCCCTAGCACGAGTTGAAAATAGTAAAATTATATCGTTACTATTACTGTATCAACTTTTTTTCTAATTTGCCGAGTTGTAAAATAATTTACGGAATTCGGATTTTCCCCCAAATACAACCATATACTGTATGTCGTTTTTCTTTATGGAAATATCCATCGTTGCCAATATAGATCCTGTTCTGACATGCGCAGTTCGGGTTGAACGAATCCCTGCTTCCAGACTGTCGCCAAACTTTATTGAATGAACTCTGTGACGTTAAAATGTGTTGAACTGTTTCTGAAATCATCGCCATATTATGACTAAACCTACGAGTGTAATATAAGGGAACATAGAACTCTCATCAGGGAAGTGAAGGTGTTCATGTGAACGTTTAGAACTCTGTGTTATAAAAGAAAGAAATATGAACAATAACAATAATTTACTGCTGCCTGGTGACACGATGATAATTCCGGATGGTGAAGCATTTTTGTCTTATGCAGATCCTGGTATCACTGGTGCATTTGCACCTTCTTCATGCTCACATGCAACCAGATGACTGTAAGTGTAGGCAGTATGATTTCAGCTATGATACGTAATTTAGTTATAATAACTATAGTTAAAATCTGTTTACAATCACTGCTGAGTATTAGTCTCTAAATGAAGATGTTGATACTGGGTGATCATTTTAAAATACAAGCCATATTTAATGGACAATGAAATACAATAATATAATGTAATCCGTATATATTAGAAGTTAATAGTTAATAACTTACTGAGTGTCGCCGTAATGGCATAACGCACAGAACATAATAATGCCTCTTTAAGTTGTGGATTCTGTATCGTCAAATAAAGGGCATATAAACACAGTTTATCGGACATAATCTAAAAGAATATGTTGAGCCATTGAAGGCGAAGTAAGTATAAAATAGGGCCGCGCCATAGCTCAAGCGGTTAGTCGCTGGCTTCCCACCCCGGCGGCCCGGGTTCGATGGTCTGGTCAAGTGGGATTTGTGGTGGACAAAGTGGCGCTGGGGCAGGTTTTCTCCGAGTACTTCAGTTTCCCCTGCCAATCTCCATTCCACCAATTGCTCCACAATCACCCTTACCTATCATGTGGGGCTGGTACAATAGGCCAGAAGTGGCCGCAGTACAAGGGACATAGTCCCACCTCACTAGCAATAAAAGAGTATAAAATAAAAGCTAGGAACGACAATTTGTAAAAGTTAGTACAATTTTTAGCTGTAACAGTTGGTTAGGGGGCACTATGCTACGAGTCGGAAGATCGCGGGTTCGAGTCCTGATGAGATGGATTTTTTTTCAATTTACTTAATCTTTCCAGCCTAATTATGGCCCTGTGGTCGACTCAGCCTCTAACAGAAATGAGTACTAGGAATCTTCCTGGGGGGTAAAGGACGGCCGGCGCGTAAGGCTGACAACCTTACAGCCATCTGTTAGCCGATTGCCTAGAAAATGTGGGAGCTTCTACGTCTCACAATTCTACAGGCCTCCGCGTCCTGTTACAAGAAGAGCTTTACCTTGTACACATTATAGTCCGTCTGTTAATATTGTACCTAAAGGTGTCTTGTGTCTGTAAAAAGAGGAAGACAGAAACTTTGTCTTCATCTCCAGAACTACGAAGCTATGTGAAGGGATATTTCAAGCAGAGGAGATGTTAAGTCAATATATTTCCGTCACAAGACATACACTTCAATAGTGGGAGCACATATACGAAGGGTGCCGAGATTCGAGCCCGAAACCTCTTTTTACGCAGCAGATATTGCATATTTCGGGCGTGGCTTTTGTAAAAATAAAGTGATATAGTTCCAGATAGTAGACTGCAAAGAGTAACAGTCCTCTGTTTGTTTTGCTGTCCTTCATATTATGGTATAAGCCTTGTAACATTATTCTTTCAGTTTCAGTATAAATGCCGATGTTTTCAGCGCCCTGTTCAGTTCTTTACACCCTCTGCTGAATCTGTTTTGCAAATTTATGGAGAATGTTTTTAAAAGTTGTCGATTTTTTTGCGGGTGGGGGGGGGAGAAAAGAACGCGTGGAGTGTAGAAGCCCATGTCCCGTCTGGCGTCTTGATGTCCCCAACCCCTCGACTATGTCTCGGTACGTCGCGACGCATAGGGGTTGGAGGGCAGGCATAGAGGGAAAATTCACCCTAGTATTGATCCTAGTGGTCACCTTGTAGCCTGCCGGCCTATGTTGTTATATATGGGGGTACCATGCGAGTCTCTTCATACAACCTTCCTACGCAGCAATGGAATTCTTACAGTTCTGCCTCTAAACCAGCATCTCTCTTACCCCTGAAGGTATGTAGGCATATGGGTAATCTTAACATGCGGCTATTTAGGCGTCATAAACTTTCTTTTGGATTTCTTGCGTACAATATCTCCCTATAAACCCATATTAACTCGTCAATCACCCTGTAGTGTGTGAATGAAGAGCATATTAGTGCAACAAGATGCTTAAAAACAATATTACCCATATTAAGTTCACAAATTGTATTCGCAGTGACGTAGGGGGTTGGAAATGGGTAGGGATGGACACTGGAAGTGTGGTCATGATATCCTTATATATGCATACGAAACGTTCTTTGATTGATTGATTATTCGTTCTTTGCACAGTGTAAACGCACCCTTCTGTGTGCATATTGCACCTCTGAAACGGTTGATTAGGTTTTAACGAAATGTGCTATTTTGGATCTACGTTAAAATTTGTCATGTTAATTGAATTTTTGTTTCTGTATCGGATCACTATTGTGACGGTTCCGTAAATACAGTCCAACACGAAACAGTAGATAAGGTGTTTTCTGTGTCGTCCGCGCCACACCCAATACTGTTAACGGACCAATGAACTCGTAGTCTGACACGTGAGAAATGTTTTTTGTGGGGTCCGTGCTGACGGTTTATAACAGACGAAGGAAATCGCTTGAATCAGAGTCCAGGAGAGTTGAGTTGAGAGTTCAGTTCTGTACGGGAGGCTCTGAAGAAATGACTTTATGTGTAATATCTGGAATGTTGATTGAGTGAGACTGTTATAGTTCCGATGTTTTAATTGCGTTACCTGGAGGCGACTAGTATGTGTTTACCAGTGAATTATAAAATGTGTAAATAGCGAGTGCTATAATTACGTGTAATTGCTGGTGGTGTGTATGAGGAGTAAATAAGCCTCTTTATCCAATCCAGAGCCCGCGTTATTAGTCGCTAATACAAGTGACAACATAAACCATACTTTATACGAATTTAAATTCGAACTGTAGCACAAAATATGGATATTATTGAGATTTGTGCTTTTTCTCAACAGGTAGGCACTTCCGGCAAACTGCTCAAAAATTTAGTCGCACATTTGACGTTGCATTGTGTGACTATATGAATACCTTGAGGGCACAACAGAAGAGGAAAGTACCGGCAGATATTTTTTTTTTAAGAAAAAGGAAAATGCGCTCTTCAGTTATGAGTACAGATTATGTTTTAAATATTTTTCGATATGTTGAATTTTTAAGAAACTTCAAAGGAAAATTGTATTTAAGCATTCAGCTCTCTGTTTGTAGCATATTAGCGTTCAAACACTGTATTTTTATCTGGAACATGAGAAGAACAAGGCTAGACGGAAATGTAAAACAGCCAAGAAAGAATTTGGAACACGTGTGTTCTGTTGGCGACTTCATTTGTAGAGTAACTTCGTGCCAGGTAACACGTGAAGAGATCAAATAAAAAACAAAGTTATACAAGAAGTTCTGGGAAGAATTGATAGCATACATCCCTTCTATACAGCACGGACCGCATGGAAAACGAAAAAATAAGGGGTACAGACTTACAGACAGCAAGGTGTTCTCATAAACTTCATTTTATTTTCCTTCAGAAAATTAGGGGTGATGCATGAACTCCGTATCTTTTAGTCCGCAAGCGAACTATACCGACCGAGCGACCGCCGCTTGTCGGCGAAGTTAGTGGCAACTTATTGTGAATAGAGATTGTCGCGTGGTGAGCGCATCGGATTCCCCCGGCCGTTAATCTGAGTTTTCTAGACCGGAGCCGCAACTTTTCTATTCACGTAGCTCCTAAATTATCTTCACGAGGTTGAGTGGACCACGTTCCAGACCCATTACTTCTCAGAAAACCTAGTAGCGCCGGGAATCAAACCCCGCGCCTCTGGATCTGTAGCCAGGAAGTCTAACCACTAGACCACAGAGGCGGCCTACGGGGGATACATAATAAAAAAAAAGTAAAGCTATCCCTTTAAGAGACCGTGAAGGCCCATAGGGTTGTGAGACGTTGAGGGCGGCTCAAAGATGGCGGTAAGGTTGTCAGCCTTACGCGCAGGCCGCGCTTTACTCCCAATGAAAATTGTTTAATTAATTCGTGTACTCATTTCTGTTAGAGGCTGAGTCGACCGCAGGGCCATAGTGCGGCTGAAAGGATTAGGTCAATTGAAAAAAATCCAGTGAGCTAATCGGGACTTGAACTCGCAATCTTCCGGCTTGTAGCATAGCCCCTACACTACCGCGTGCCCTAAAAATAATAGGCCTAACTAACTTTCCTAGTTGCACTACTGAGTTAGACGTAATGTTTGTTCCTCCTTGACTTGATGAAGACGTCCCTTTATGCCACTTGACACCGCTAATTTGTAATACAATTACATTAAATTGTAGGCATTCAGTTTCTTGCAGAGCCGGGGACGGGTTTAGAATGTCATGTGAAGTAAATATGTCATTGACGAATATTTTTTTTTATTTATTATTATGCTTCTTTACAATACAGAGTATTAAGTAAATGTGTTGTGGGTCGTTAGCTTGCAAGGGAAACATCCAGTGATGTTTCTCCTACATGTAGTCTATTTCATTGATTGATGATGTCTTGGGGCCATCTTCTGTTGAGTCCTCTTGTCACTGGACAGCTCTTCTGTTAGTTCGTTGTCATGGATTGACGAATATAATTGTGTTTTTTTTTTTTGTTTTAGTTGAAAAAATTATTTCTGTATAAAGTTCCGCTACAGTCTCATCTCTTTATACTCGTAGGTCAGCTGTATTGATTTCTCCTCGGCCGCTCTGAATATCATGAGATAGCACCTTAAACAGATGATCACAACGTTCGTACAAATAGGTCCAAGTTTCTCTCTATCAACAAAGATTGGATCCAACGCGTCTGTTCCTACAATCATACTCAGAGAAAAGTGTTCCAATACTGTGGATCGGACTCGAAGTTAAAAAACTGAGATTTGGGGGAATGGATTAGGAGGTAGAACACTTAAGTTTTAATGACTGTCTTAGGTGGAACATCTTAAGCCCTAGTGGCTGAAATATGGAGACTGAATTCTCGCTGTCGGTATGTAGTGTATATATTGACCATCATAAAATAACCCGCAACGGAAGAACACTTCGAGATTTTGTGAATCAAATTCGGAGGTAGAATACCAAGATGTACTGGTTGTCGGAGATGGAACAGTTTAAGATGTAGTGGCTGGAATTTGGAGATGGAACGTTTGCCGGCGACACGTGGTCTCGATACTGACAGCTCCGGAAAATAACGTACGAAGTAAGAATACTTCGAGATAGAACATTTCAAGATTTTATGGCAGCCGGAGGCAGAACACTTTAAGTTGTAGTAGCTCAAATTCGAAGGTAGAACATTTCAAAATCTAGTGGCTCAGATTCGGAGGCAGAACATTTTAGGATCTAGTGACTCAAATCCGGACGTAGAACACTGCAAGATTTAGTGGTTGAAATTCGGAGCTGGAACATTCAAGATTTTGTGGTTGTCGAAGGTAGAACACTTAAGATTTTTTGGCTGTCGGATGTAGAACACTTTAAGGTCTAGTGACTGGAATTTGCTTGTAAAACATTTTGAGATTTAGTTGATTGAATTCGGAGGAAGAACATTATGATTTTTATGCTCGAAATCACAGGTAAAATTACTGAGATCCAGTATCTCGAAGAACATTATGACGTGACTCGAGCTTAGAGGTGGAATATTTCGATACTTTTAATATATAGTTTTCCATTTTGACGGCATTAAATTTGGGGTAACGAACATGGTCACAATTCTTCCTTGTCCGCAGGTCACGCTTTCTCATTACTATCATAATTATCCTAACTATCCCACTCAGCAGTTTGATTACCACGTTTTGAGAGCATGGAGGTAAAGTTCCAGGCATTCTAGAAATTGCCAGATATACAAATCCGACTTCGTGAGACTGCATAAAACCATATAACATGTGGTTAAGTAAGGTTATCCGTCCACACGTTGAACCAAGCCACGACGTACACAACTCCCATACAGAAGGAACGCACCTACAGATTGCCATACTAAACAATATATTACGACTTACACCCAAGGTGATATATCTCATATAATTTTAATATGCCGTAACAGCCCCAAGATTTAATATAGCACAACCCCGGGTGAAATGACTTCCACATTGTGGGACGCTTAAACAACGTGGATTCTCGTGACCTATCACACAACATCGAAAGCTTCGACACTATCTGAGAAATTTAAACTTATATTCCATAATTTTTAACAAGTTTTAATAATTGTTCAGATGTTTTTAATATTTTTATTTCTTATTTATTTCAATTATGTAGCATCCAATTCTTTATTCTTAATGTACAATATCTCTTCAGCATGTGTATAATATTATCTGATCATATTTTGAAAATACAGATCCCTTGCATACTTCTAATATTTTGTTAATGTCAGTATATTGTAATTCTGACATTGTAACTTAAGGTATAATTTTTATAATATGGACGCGTTGCACCAAATATGGATCCGCATTGGCAGTTCAATTAACCTTAGTCGTATTATATAATACTTGCCTGGTGATGGTTCCATGAAGACCGAAAGACATAGTGGAAAAGGAGAAAAAAAAAAGGTAAAGCTGCCCCTGTAACAGGCCGTGGAGACGCATAGGATTGTGAGGAGTCTAGGTTCCCACATTTTCTACACAGTCGGCTCACAGATGGTGAGGTTGTCAGCCTTACGCGCCGGGCCCCCTTTACCCTCCAGAAAGATTCCTGGTACTTATTTCTCTTACAGGCTGAGTCGACCCCAGGGCCATAGTGCTTCAGGAAGATTTAGGTAAATTGAAAGAATCCACCTTATCGGAACTCGAACCCGCTACCTTCTGGCTTGTAACGTAGTCCCTCAACCAACTACGCTACCGCGTGCCCCAACATGTAGCGGCAAGAAATAAAATCCAATCTGAGAAATATTGATTGATTGAAACCGTATTTTTGTTGTGTTGATGGGTAAGCTTTTTTTTTATTATTATTGCTAGTGGGGTGGGACTAAGTCCCTTGTACTGCCGCCACTTCTGGCCTATTGTACCAGCCCCAGATGATAGGTGAGAGTGATTGTGGGGCAATTGCTGGAATGAATATTGGCAGGGGAAACCGAAATACGCGGAGAAAACCTGCCCCAGCGCCACTTTGTCCACCACAAATCCAACTTCAGCAGACCCGGGATCGAACCCGGGCCGCCGCGGTGGGAAGCCAGCGACTAACCGCTTGCGCTATGGCGCGGCCATGGGTAAGGTTACTTAACCATGTGTTTATGACACACAACAGGATGCACACTGAAAATAAAGCCATATAAATCAGTTAGCACAGCTGGTACTTCCGGTCAACGTATTCTCGACGACTGCCTCCAGAATACGGGTTTGTGGCGCTGTCGCTACACCAAATTTCTGCACAAAAACAAATACAGTGCTAGTGGCACCTGATCCTTTCGGCAAACAGCCCTTTCAAAATATCATGCACACTCTGAAGTGTGTATATGGCATGTGCTTGGCTGACGCTGTAGCAGATCTGTATGATATCTTCTGCCGACTCTGTAACTCCCCTTCCTTAATGCAACTGAAGTGGAAACAGTTCGTGCTGGAAGTCAAGTGGAGCGACTTTAATCTTCCTTTTGGCTGAAGAGGACCCTTCAGGCAGCCATCTGGATGGTTTTTAAGGATCCTGCGAACCTTGTCGGAGTAGATGCGCCATCTAGAAATTAAATAGCGCAGAACAGCATCTGCTGTAGCGTGCTTGAATTCCGCCATTTTACATCTGCCGTCTAGAGCAGTGGTGAGCACGTGACTCTAGGATTAATATTATGAGAGAGATGTTACAAATAGTAATATTTATAAGTGCAGGTTAATTAAAAATATTAATTACGCTGTACTGTACTGTATGTTTCACTGAGGGGGGGTTTTCTCCCTAAGACCGAGCGCTCAGGCGTATTGGTCGGTAAGTGCTCCCGTCAAGTCCGACCAACTCATAATTTTTCTTGACGCTTTTGCTGTTTAGGAAACTCGCTGTACAGTGGATATTTCAGAGAACAGTTTTATTCATCATAATCATTGGCAAAACAGCCCTTTCGAGCCACAGCCTTCCTTAGAAGATTCTGCCAGACTTGTCTTGAATTAGACCATCCCGTTGTCACTTCTTTGGATTTCGCAACAGTAATATTTTTACAGATGGAAAGATGACGTAAGGGAAGATCTAAAGGACTTAGGATTTATAACTGTACGACTCGTACACAGGACAGAAGTAGTTGGAAGGAAATTGTTAGCAGGCCAAAGCGTTCAAGAAATGAAGCTGTCGAGCCTTGTGAAGAATGAAGAATATTTTTACAGAGCAAGGTCGTCAGCTTTGCGTTCAATCCCTAATCTGGAGGATCAGGTCGCTGTATTTGTGTTCACCAGTGAGAAGGGATGCGGTGGAGGTATTCTAACCCGCCTCCACGCGGAGAGAACAGTTTTCGGCCCAGACGTAGTTTTGAGAATGTAACGATATCTTTGCTGATCACTGTATACAGAATGAACACGTTTACTGAGGTCATGTATGCTTGTCTGTGTGACCTATGACAGTCCGCATGTTTGATCTCCAAAATTAGTAAATCAATTTCGATGAAATTTGGTGTCTAAGGTAGATTTAACAGGAAAGGTGCTTGGGCGGGTTTCTTTTATGCTGGTGCTGGACGTTATATAGCATAGAATGGTTGCAGAGATTATATAGCATCGATGAGTCATCAAGGATGTAAGAAGCTTTAATCGGAGCTTATCTAGAAGTACTGTCCCACAATTCTCATAACGAAGAGAAGAGAGGGGAGGATTATCATCTCATGAAGAAATAACTATCAAGAATATATGGTTAGAATTGATTTATAATACTGTTTTATTTGGGAAATATACTAATATAATCGCGTATGATGCGGTGCATTCATATATTAGTAAAGTAATTATAAAATAACACGACACTTCAGTAAATAAATTTATTTTTAGTGTACCACTTGACGATGACCTATAACGTCCAAAGATAGGGGTTTTCAGCAGAAACCTTAATCTTCATTGAAGTTGTGTACACGGTTATTAAAGTAAACTTGATATTTGTTAATTTTGTGATTACTAAACACAACAGGATGCAGAATATAGCGGTTGACGAATCACCTGTCTACATTTAAACTGGATCTTCCCCTATGTGAAGCATGCTTATACAGAGGCAGAGGAACGCTACCCCGTGCACGTATGGTAGGGATGAACGCGCACCAGGTTCCCCTCCTTTCTGCTTTATGCTCACGTAATCCTCCTGCCAGCCCAAAAAGATTAATCGTATGGCTGTCGGAGTATCAAAATTCGCGTGAACAGAACTTCTAGACTGAAGGGGGCTGTACGGAAATGTGTTGGAGCTGAAAGCGTAACAGGATATCGAGACATGGAGGAAATCGATCAGTGGGACATCTTTCTGCGACCTCAGTATAGTAGATCCAAGTCATTGCCCTGTGTTAGTAAAGCAGTGTTCAGGAAACCACAAGGTTAATTAATGTCCTTTGGTGTAAAGAATGTTGATTATATTGATAAGTCAGTCAGCAGATGCACAAAGCACAAAACCTTACTTTCTCATTCTTCTTCTCTCCCCCCCCCCCTCACCTTATGTTAGTCAGCTTCAGTTGCTACTCAAGTGAAAATATCATTGATGCTAAAAAGACATCTCTTATACTGTGATATATACCATTTTTGCAGTATATTTATGCATTTGCACGGCGTATTTCTGATTTATACCTGCTTATTTTTAGAAAAATGTATTTTGGTGTGAATGTTCTGGTTAGACGGTTTCAGAGCGACTTGCTTGAAACAGATCAACATACGTCAATACTCTCTTTCAGATTAATGTTTTCTTTTGAAGTACAGGGTGTTCAGTGATCGAGGAAACCGAGGGATCAGCGTGAGTGCAGTACATTTCTCAGAGATTGCTGCTGTAACTGCCGATAGCAGACTGAGTCATCAGTGCGGATAAGCGGGCACACACTCGCTAGCGTAGAGTGGGTGGATCGTTTCTCCGCGACTGCTGTGCCCTTCCCCGCTAGCCAGAGTGCAGTCGTGTCGCTGATTCCCTCGCGTCAGTTTCTGTGCATGCACACAGTTATAGGAATACTGTAAAATGATAACAGACTTACCGTGCTTTATAACAGGTGTTTGAAGTGACCCTCTTCTGCTTGCAGACATGCCTCGCATCACATAAATAAATTATGTGACACTTTCTGAAGTTGGTCCACGGCAATTGAACTAATGTATTTTGCAGGGCATTCTTCCGACGTGGCGTCTGCACACGTTTGCTGCTTATACACAGGTTGTGTCTTAGGTCTGGGCACGCAGTAGCGTACTTCGTTGAAGCACTATGCTACAAGCCGGAAGGTCGCGGGTTTGATTCCCGATGAGGTCATCGGATTTATTTAGTTGACCTAATTCTTCCAACCGCACTATGGTCCTTGGGCGACTCAGCCTGTAACAGAAATAAATACCAGGAGTCTACCTGGGGGGTAAATGGCGGCCGGCGCGTAAAGCTGACAGCCTCACCGTCATCTGTAAGCCGATTGTCTAGAAAATATGGAGCCTCGACGTCTCACAACCCTATGGGCCTCCACAGCCTGTTACAAGGATAGCTTTACATTTACCGTTTACACAGTTCTTTAGTAATAAGCATTTTTAATCTCCTTATCCTGAAATTTTCTAATTTGGGCCTATATTTTCCTATTTTTTTGAGTTGGTATCATGGACTATTGCTCGAGCTGTAGTTCTTATGGTCTGCATTTCTGAGACGTCCGATTCGAATCTCGGCTCGGATACCGATTATCCTGAGGTTTTTCGTAGTTCTATCTATGAAAATGCCGGTACATAATTTTCAATCCATTAATCACTGTCATCTACACATTCGACGCCAGTCGGACTTACTGACAGCGTCATTAAATAAACTACAGACAAATCTTTGAGTTGTTCCCAGTATGGAGAAGTGGATACACTATTCGACCTATCGATAATCATGCTTGTCTCATGTCTGATACGAAAGAACTAGGAGTTGTTTGTTTGACATAGTCTTTTGAGAAGCTGTGCATCTTTCTTTACTCGGTTTGTTCCATCTTCACTCTTGTACTACTAAACGCGGACAAAGACTATATTGTATTAGTTTCAAATCTCGGCTTGGTTTTATTAGAGAAGCTTGAAGAAAAGAATCTACTCAGAAGACACGCGTACGTTGGAGGATAATATTAAAACATGTCTTAAAGTAATATGATGGGGAGTTGTGGACTGGTTTTCTTGTGACCCAGGATGAGGACCCGTGACAGGCTGTTGTGAACACGGTAATGACCCTTCATGTTGCTTAAGATGCTGGAAATAGCGTGAGTAGGCGAGCAATTATTATCTTCTCAGGCAGTCAGCTCCATGAAAGTAGATGGTTAATCTGCGCTGGGTTTTATAAGTGACACTTAGGAAGAAGCAGAGGGACGAAGTAGTACCATCTAGTTCTTTAAAAGTCTGACGGGACACAGGAGACGGATTACGGAAGTAAAGATATAAGAAACGTCCCTGGAGTTAACAATTCTAAATAAAATTGAAATATCTTGATACAGCGTAACACGGGAAGCCTTCTCATTTGTTGTATGAGCTTTAGTACTGTTAACTTCCCCTGATTTCTCTCGTATTCAGTTCCAGACCTCCGTGTTATCAAACGATACGTCATGACCGACATTTAAAGCTATCTCCCACGTATATTCATTCATCAGTAATCTGTCAGACGACAGGTCCACAGTCTCTTCCAAAACAGTTCCTCCACTTAATGCGATCTAGAGCTTTCTCCTTCAAATGAGAATATCCTCTTCTGTCCCCAAGGTCATACAGCATCTTCTTACGTCTTCTTCCTCGTCTTCTGGTCACTTCTATACGCCCCTCCGGTTTGTTTTGTCTCCAGAGGAAACATCTCGCATACATGATATCTCTGTTTTTGGAAAGAGACTATCCAGGAAAAGTGTTAATGTGGTAGTTTTTCCATTTGCTTTCCACATCGCAGTACAACAGCCGTTCAAACCACTCTGGTCACGCCTGTTGCTATACGAACTTGAACCATCTCGAGCATCATTTGCT